>NW_026516326.1:0-132167 GCF_025602895.1 Polychytrium aggregatum | reverse complement strand
GCGGAGGAGGGCACATGCGCCGGTCGACTGTTCGTCAGTTCGCACCTCGGTGGTTTTGAAAGTATAGATGATATATCCACGTAGCTTGCCGTCGCCGTCCCTCCAGCCCACAGCCTGCGAGTCTCCGTTGGTATCGAACAGTGCCTTGATCTCCGCCTTGGTTCGCTGAAACATGCCGTGGACCTTCTCGGCATAGCGGGTGTAGTGGCTTCGTGTGCCTCTTCAATGTCGGCCGGGCCCAAAGGACCAAGGACGAGTTTCGCGGGCATGGGAACAAGCTGCCGGGGGAAGGCCGCCGGGTGGACGGTGTACTCGATCCAGGGAGTAAGATGCGGAAAAGCCCATCTTGGCTGTGATCGCACAGAGCGGATGGGGTAAGTACGTGCGATCAGTCAACGGCGGGGTCCGCCAAGTGAATGTGCTGCCAGTTGCCGGGGATGTCGACGAAGCTCAGGCTGGTGCTGTTCCGATCGAAGTCTAGGCTGGTGCTGTTCCGATCGAAGCTACGGCACAAGGCCTATTTGTCCATACTATACCCCGGATACGCACCGTAGAACTCGGGCCGGAAGGCATAGAGGGCCACGAGGGAGTGTTGCTTTCGCTGCGCCTCGCTCAAGAAGAACTGGACCGTAGCCTTGGCAAGGCCCTTTTTCTTCTGGAGAAGGTCGGTGCCGACGAATCCGAGGCCGAGGACATCGGTGGGCACCCCATAGAGGTTGACGATGAAGTCGGTGTGGCCAGAATATGCCAGCAAGCCCGGGGTCGGCGTGATCTGGGTGCTGGCGGGCTTGTCCTTCCGGGCAACTCGGACGATGAGCTGGCCGACCGCAGGCGCGCTGACCACGACCGAGAGCGACTTTGGATTCGATGCTGTCGTTTGATGCCCTCGGTGTTGTTGGCAAAGATGCCCCACATGCTGTGGATTTCGGTCCGGCAAGCAGGATGGCGAGGAGCACGGTGATCAGAGACGAAAGCGTCCTGCATTCTCTTGGACCTCAAGGCCGATCTGAGAGACAGCAGCCGCACCCGCAAGATCATGCGATATCGCCGGCGCACGAATGATGGCGATATGCGATCCAAATGGTTTGGCAACGGCGACCTACGTCTTGGCAGGGTTGACCTGGATAGCCTGGTACCATTCAGAGGCTTTCTTTGATCGGGTTCTCGAAGGAGGTGAACTGCCGATGCAACCACGGCGATAAAATGGAGTGTAAAGTCAGTATGACCAGCAACGGTAACAGCAGCGATGACAGTGTGCATGTTTGTGTGCGAATGTCGGAGAACTCTCGAAAGCCGAGCACGGACGAGCAGCCCCCACCTTCATTCCAGGATAGCTGTTTGCCGATTTCGCAGGGTAAGGTGAATTAGTGAGTGTAAGCACTGCTGTGGCAACGAGGGTTTGCATGTTGTCTGCATCAGCGATGTCTCGCCGTGCACGGATGGACGACAGATGCGTCGCAGGATCATACCAGAGCACGGCCGAGTTGCTGAGGGCAGCAAAGTCTTCGATCGACTCGAGCTTCCGGAACGAATACGCAGATGATGAAGCCATGTTGGAGGGCTGCTGGTGCTGGATGGCAGCCGAGGCCGCTGGCGAGACGGTCGATGGCTTTATAGGGCATGAACCGGGGGCATGAACCGGGCTGGTGGGTGAGTCATGTGCGTCTTGGCAGCGGGGTGCGCTGCGGCATCCAGACCCATGGCCACGAGCCAGGGGTTCCCAAGGGCGCACGGGGCTGGCTGGCTGAGGACCCATGCCGAGAGGCATGGCTGCATGGCCGGCCTGGGATGCCGGGGTGTGATGGCCGACAGACAGACATGGCCCCGATGGCCAGCCTCTCGACGCCCAGCCGAGCCGATCAGAGACACAATGGCAACATTGTCTCTGCGCCGGATCAGCGATCCCGACCAGGGCGAGACAACCGACCCGCCATCGCTTCCACAGCAGGCCACACCAGCCAGCTGTTCCCAACACCGTATCGAGCCCACCCGCCCCCGCCCAACACAGCTACAGCCGCCCAGCAGCTTTACCCAAGCAAGTCATCGATCGCACTCCTGCAAGCTTCAGCTATAGATTAGGACCGAGATGTTCTTGAAGCCCAACCGGTAACACTCGCAACGAGGCTGAAGCAGGCAACGCGATACCCATGGCAGATCGCAGCGAAATCCGGTCCTGACTGATAGCGGGTGGTCTGTTCGTTGCCCTGGAAACTCTTCGATAACAGTAGCTCTGGCAAGCTCTCAAATGCAGTCAGCGTTTCATCGCAAGATCTGCCCAGGAGCCGCAGCCGTGGCTCGATTTCACCGACGCTGCCTGATCAAACACACAAACCAATGGCCAGAATCATGTAAGAGTGGGAGGGCTCAGTCTATGGAGCTGCCGCCCAGATTGTTTTGCCTTTGGTTGTTCCAACGAATTCCACGTTTGCATCGGTATCGTGAAATGGATCTGTTGATTGCGCTGCGACTGCGACTGATATGTCGGTATCGTGGCGGTATCGTGGCGATACCCAGGTTCGAAAAGTAAGTGTCGACGAAGAACTGGCCCTTGGCGGAGTGCATATGACAGGAGCACGGATTGCGCTGCGTCAACCATGAGCAAGTGCACGCGGACTATGGCGCTGCTGATTGTCCGGCTTGCACTAGATACGACATTGATGGGTCCGGAAGCATCAGCATTCACGAGTTTCGGAAGTTATGCTATGACCTCGGATACTATCGTAAGCGGGCATGCCACAAGAGAACCGTTGCAGCGAAAGGCCGTGCAAAGCCCCACAGCCTCCGAGCGGACAGGCTGACAGATCCATCGCGCTCGTTGGGTCGGTTTGGAAACATCTCTGCCTCTGCAGTCTCGGATAAGGAACTGGAAATCGACATCAAGCTGCTGGATGTCAACGGCGATCGGGAGATTACATATGACGAATGTGAGCGTGCCTTGCTTTTGAATCTGGCGCGGTACATCCGCTGAGACGGAGTGACAGTCGGCTTGGAGCAGACGAAGGCGAACGGGTTCTGATAGCCACCACTAAAGCGAGCGTGGTCCATTGAACTGAGCAGTCATCAAGTGGTGGATGAGCGACCACAGGTTCAAGATGCTGCAGCTAACACCCGAGGACTATGTCCAGCTCCAGAAGGCATGCCAAGACTTTCAAAAGTTCGTCATCCCCCCCCGTGCCGCGACGCATAAGTGTACATGTGTCCATCATGGCATTTACCGATACCAGTGCGGCCTCCCAGGTTTGACAAGGACGATAGCGGATGCATTGATATCCGTGAGTTCAGGGGACTCTACAACGACTTGGTCAAGAAAAACATGGCGCCGAGCTCGCTGACGGCCACACTACAAGTAATAATGCAACTGTCGCTCACCGCAGAGGGCAATGGCTCACCGCAGAGGGCGGATGGCTCACCGGACGCGAAAGTACAAGATCCGAACGGGTTCGGGGCACTCACTCGACTCCACTAACGTCTCATCTAATCCGATTCATCCACTGCACGGGAGCAGCAAATCGATACGAACAAGGATGGGAAAGTGAGCTTCAACGAATATGTATATTGGCTGGTTGAAGGTAAGCGTGAGGGCGTGGAGGCCAAGGGTGTGATGTTCAGTACATGAACGAACAGGATGGGGAAGAGGTCGCTCTGGTGGCGGACTGGGAGGGTGCTCGGAGCAAAGTTATCGCCAAGTAGCACGGTCAGACTAGACGCTGTCTGTGCGATGCTCCGTGGTGGTGAAGGGCGGACGCAGCCCTGGCGTCGTTCTGACATCCTCCAATATTGGGTACGTCTGTCTCGATTTGGACTTTGGCTTGATCAAACAACGAATCCCGTGCCTCGAAATGACGTTCGGGCTCGCGTGCATGCCTTGAAACGCCACAGGGAGATTGAATCCACCTCTGAGTCGTCGAAAAAGCACCGATGCACCCTTACGACAGAGGTCTACTCAATGAAGACGATCGCTGGTCTTGGGATTGGCCAGACTGCCCGACAATGTACCGCCACTTCCCATCCATCATCCCTCCTTTCCCCTCGCCGTCCACCCCGGTTGTTCCTACAGCTTGTGCAGGCGAAAGGAACCGAGCAACTCCACTTTGAAGTCAGATGCCACCATTAGAGTATTCAAAAATGGAAACGAGGCGCTCTGTAATTGTGGCTTTGTTTTGGGAATACATACGCACATGTACCATTCACAACGAGTATCCATCGCGCCATGGACTTTCGCCTCGTTGCAGTGCAATTCTATGACTTGATATACAGCTCGTGGGGGTCAAAAGTATCACCGGTGTGTTCAAGCCAGTGCCTCACAAGTCATATCCGCTCTCGATAGTGGGCGACAGCATCATGGGGGACAAAGACAGTGGTCGTACATTGAACGAGACGACCAGCCGTACTGCTTGCTGAGACCCAGAACCCAGGATGGCCAGTCACAGGTGTTCGGGCGATGTGACATTCGAGTTCTTAATAGGAGCCGTGTATTAAACGCATAGAAAAAGGTAGCAATTGCTCGCACATACCGACTTTTTCAGTTTGGCTGCATGTTGTCCGCACTCTAGATCAGCAAGCGGCTCCACGCCAACAGCATTGGCAACCAGGTCCGTCACAACGGTGCAGGCGCTGATCGACGTCACTCAGCCCGTCGGCCGATCGACATCATCCGACACACATATATAGAGTCCCTCGTTTCAGCTTGGGCGCGATGCAGAGGACTGACCCGTCTCGACAGAGTGGGCAAAGCCACATCCATTTTCGACTGAACACCCTCTCCGACTTTCGACACCGCAGAGCAAAGTCTCGGAGCTCTGACGTCGCTATATCACTCTCGCAAAGTGGTCGCTAGACTGAGAAACGAAGCGGATATATCACCTCTGATCGATTGAACCACACCTATCGTATTCCTCCGACCCCCTTTCCCATCGCCATCACCCTATTGTGTATCGTGGCATACTATGCAAAACCTGACTCTCAAGTTTAACCCCAAGGAGCATGCCTCCGGACCTGCAAGGGGAGAAACCAACCGGTCGCCCGTCAGAACATCTCCATCTTACTCTGGGAACAACGCCTCGGCTAACAGCACTACCCAGGCAATGTCTGTGCTTTGGATTCCTGCAATTGAAGGCGGGTTGGGTTGGGCTGGAACAGATGCACCGCCTCACGGAACGGAAGGAGGCGCATGAAACAACGCTGATGCCTGGTTCGATGTTTTGTTTCCTTGCGCCGCTTCATGCAGGTTCAACAAGTAAGCAGCGTCTCGCACAAGAGTAACAAAAGTCGTGTGGTCCACCCACCCCTATCTCTCGCCCACTCCCCCGGTCTCACACAAACACGTCTGTTGATTCTCCCGATGACCTTGCTCGCTTTCTCCATCTCCAGATACGACATTGACGGTTCGGGCGCGATCAGCACAAAAGAATTCCGCAAGCTCTGCTATGACCTCGGATACTATCGTATGTAGAGCTGTCGTTTGCTGTTGGCGAGAACGGAGATGAACCGAGAGAGGGGTGGATGGTGGATGGTGGATGGTGGATGGTGGATGGTGGATGGTGGATGGTGGATGGTGGATGGTGGATGGTGGATGGTGAATGGTGAATGGCGTTAGAAAGATTGACAGAGAGAGAGAGAGGTGGGAAAGCTGCGAGGAGACTGTAGGTACCAAGGGGCTGGCCTAGTTTCGCTGGTGCGATCAAAGGATTTGACTTGCACGAGAATCGACGGCCATGCAGAACGACTTCATCGATAAGCTCCTGACATTCTTTGAAACACCACATTTCTGTCAAAAAGTGTCCGACTTGGAGCTGGAGATGGATTTGAAGCTGTTGGACGCGAACGGCGACGGGGAAATCAGCTACAGCGAATGTAAGATGCCGATTGGGGCCGAGGCGAGAGCGTGGTTCGATGCCTTTGGAGAGTGAGAGACTCAACGGGGTGTTTTGAGGTCCGACAACGTGTCGTTAAGGTCCGACGGCATCCTGAGCGGCGAGGAAGAAGATCAGGGTGCAAATCCCCCCGGGGTAGTCGTGCTGCATCATGATAAGCCAAAGACTCGAGCGGCTTTCACGGCGCCGATGGGAAACAAGCCTCTGAAAGCATATTTATGGATTTCGATCAGTTATAAAGTGGTGGAAGAACGACAAGCGCTTTGAGATGCTGCAAATGCCGCCACAAGAGTTTGTCACGGTTCAGCAGTCAAGCTCGTATTTTCAAAAGTACGGTGACCCCCCCCTCTACCAAAGGGAATTTGCCCATCGACACCTCCGTCACACACCCACGATCCCATCGTATGAATGCTGGGTGGTAGTAGATAGGGCATCTATGCAACAATGAGGCTGCGATGAAGTAGCGGCGTGAAAAGCCGAGGCGGTGGGCGGGCGATCGAATGGCCAACCAAGTGATCAACTGGATCATCGATATGATAATCAACTCGATCACCAGCCGGATCATCGACTAAATCGTCGACTGATGGATCGAAAATGTCCTGACACTGGCATCCCTTTCTAGATTCGACAAGGACAACAGCGGCAGCATTGACGCTCGCGAGTTCAAGGAGCTTTACAACGACCTTGCCAAGCACAATTTAACGACCAAGTCTGTGACGGCAACGCTCAGAGTACGTCGCCATTCGGCATGCCTGGCAGTGTCACCGGGAACAGGAGAGAGAGGGCGATGGACGACGGGGATAAGGGTTGGGTGTCGGCGCCGGGTGGGAGTTTATGCTCCCCAACAAAGCCATACTCAAAGCGGGTCCTAACCTTGCGTTCGGTTGCAACCCAATATCAGGAAATCGACTCGAGCAAGGATGGCAAGATTAGTTTCAACGAATACATTGCCTGGCTGTTGCAGGGTGAGCTCGCGCTTGACATGGACCGACTTGGCTTGTCTACGTATGATCTGCGATGAGTCTGCGATGAGTCTGCTTGGGATAGATTGACCCATATGCCATCGGCACATATCCTCATCTCGGGCGATTCAATGCGAGCGAGCACCATGACTGAGGCCATCATGATGTTTACATTCGCCATGCAGGAAAGGGTGCGGCCAAGTAGCAAGCATCGTTTCTGATCTGAATGATAGTGCGCGGGTTGTGCTCCCACACCCGAAAGCACAGATTCTCTCTCGGAAGGAGGTGCAAGCCGCCGGTGACAGGCTCAACTTTTACCGTTGTATCAATGAAATACAAGGGACTGGGCGGGGGCTTGAATCCAACCTCGCCGATGAAATGTTTATTGATGCATGGGCTGGGGAGCCGTGTCAGTGCACAGAGGACGAGGAGAGACGGACCAAACAAGGAAACCACATGGACTGCTATGGCAGCGTGGGTAACTGAACGCAAGGGATGGAGTGACGATGAGCGAGCATGAGTGTGGGGATACGGTGGTAGTACTGAGCAAGAAGAAGGCAAGAGGACTGATTCGTGGCGAGGGCGATGAGAGCGTATGGTTGCACGGACAATCGATATATGGCCAATGATATAAAAGGGATTGGGGGGGGGCCATCAGACGGGAATGACATCGAGGAGAGCAAGATTCTTGGGACTCTGGCGGATCTGGAATATATCTGGACAACGGCAAGTGATGCCGCCAAGGAAATGTGCGGAAGAAAGGCTTGGCTGGGGAACGAAAAAAATGGAAAGGAGGAGGTGCGAGCGATGCGCGAGTGAAGGTGGTGGAAGCATGGGAAGGCCAAAAGCGCAAAACAACAAAGGGAGCATGTGCAAGGATGGACATCATCTATATCAACCGAGCGACAGCAAGACGGTAGAGCAGTGCAGAGTGTAGAATGGAGCAAGAAGGGAAGGGGAATCAGTCGTGGCTCAAACAGGTGCAAAACGCCAGGAGCAAAAGAGTCCAAGGTGCGCCAGCGTTGCCGCGAGGGAGACAAAGACCCAAATATGGCTGGATGCTGTTGCGGACCCGCTTTGATCTAGAGCCGATCAAGATCGGTTGCGTTGACGGGCGAGAAGCCATTCTTGGGGGCGATCGCGATGCCTGTCGAGGAGATGCCAAAGGCCAGGCCCGAGGCGGACGACGAGTGGTTGAAGGCCAGGTCGTTGAGGCTGTCCACGGACGTCGACAGGCGACTATGGGTGTCATCTTCGTCGATCATGATGCTCATGACATCTTCTTCCTGATTTATCGACAGCGTGGATTTGTACTGGTGCAGACGCGCTTTGATGACGGCATCTGTAAGCCAAGCTTGGACAATGTTCATGATCAGGGGAATAACCAGCATCACGACAAGGACCTGAAGCCGCACGTTGTGGCTGTCGATGAGGGGCTGGAGCAACCATTTTCCCAAGGTAGCGAACGCCGGGATTGATTCCAGAGCCAGCACCACGGTGGTCTTGACCAGGACCCAGGCAATGATGAACAGGTTCAGTTGCTTGTACCAAGGATAGAATCTGCACTCGGACATGATATCGAGAATACACAACGAGCATGGCGCCGATTATTGTCGGTCAGAGCCAATCAGTGGGTCGCAGAATAGGCCAGATAGTGGGTCAGAGTGAGGGGCATGCAGAGGAGCCCATGCGACTGCTACACCATCGAACGCACTCGTGTCGCTATCATTGGGTAGCGCTGCACAGTTCAGAGCCGAAAAGAGCCCCGCATCGGACTGCATCGAGTACCCAAGTCGATCACCGACCGGCGCATACCTGGGAGGGTTTCCATAGTCACCAGAATGCATGTCGGTGATCCCACACATGTACGCCATCGAATGCAAGATTCTCAGGAACATGTAGAGGATGGCAACTCCGATCGTGGTATCGAGCATGATCTATGGCAGTACGAACGAGACGCATATGTTGACTCAGAGACGGACGGCTTTGAGTTGGGTGCGGCTCAGGCGCTCACGAAATGAGCGGGTCCCACGGGGTAAACGTAGCAAGCCCCAGCCCCCTCATTGACAGAGGACCAGATCAGTCGACAAGTCCGAGGCCAAGACCGAGACCGAGACTGCAGCAGGCTCGACAGGATCGCGGGTGAGCAATCTCGGCGCGAGGCGAGTATTACGTTGAGAAAGTACCACACACAAGGGTTGTTGGAATCGCGGTGGCCGTTGCTGGAGGACAAATCCGAGAGTGCAACGTTGACAAAATGCACAATCAAGGCCGCAAATCCCTGCTTGCTGGTGTCCATGAACCTGGAGGAACGGCGCAACACCACGTGTGTTGGGGTCGCATGCATTAGATCGGTACAGGCACCCGATTCCAGGCGATCGTGAGCGAGGCGCGATGACCATCCAAGCACCGAGCGCTGCAGACACACACACGGCCGCATCGACGGAGCTTGGCAAGATGAGCCAAAGACAAGACGAACCAGATGACAATGGGCCGCCTTGGCCGCTCGCGGAAGCGTTTGACTGAAGCGTCCAAGGGCGGATAGGTGGCGTGCATTCCAATATAGCAGTGCGGCCAATCCGGTCGACAGCCGAGCAAACGGAGCAAATCGGATGAGTAAATGCGATCGGTAGCGCCCAGGGTATGGGCAAGATCTTGTGGTGTACCAAGAGAGGTTGGTGCCCGTGGAACGTACAGGAAACAGCGATGGAGAGGAACTGGCTGAGGCACTCCAGACACGGGCAAGCGGCCAGACGATCGCCTCGATTGGGACTTACACAGCAAAGATGCCACGACGATTGTGCCCAGCAAGACTTGGACGGCAATGGCGAATCCTACGAATCGATACAAGCGTGGATATCGAAGCCTGTCAGCAGAGTGGGGCGCGAGTTCCTTCCGGGAATGCGCTCCTGTCGCCAAGGTGATTCTGGGAAGGCTCGGGTTCAAGCAAACCAAGCGATATCACATGGACAGGAACGGAGCTGAGCGACAGGCTCTTCGGAGGGGAATAAAAGACGGTACCATCCATGAGCTTGCAATTCAGCTCGTGATCGTCGACGGAAGCAACATTCATGATGAGAT
Source organism: Polychytrium aggregatum (assembly GCF_025602895.1). Lineage (NCBI taxonomy): Eukaryota > Fungi > Chytridiomycota > Chytridiomycetes > Polychytriales > Polychytrium > Polychytrium aggregatum. The sequence goes on along the minus strand of NW_026516326.1, from coordinate 122,251 downwards.
GGACGAGGGCGAGGGACGACTGGGCTGGGTTGGTCTGGGCTGGGGCGACGCAGGGACGAGGGACTGGGCGATACCGAAGACGCCGGAGACAGGCAGCACAGCTGAAGACGAGCGAGGGGGGAGCGACACGACCGAGCCACGGGAGAAGAGCGGGGGCGCCAATCGGAGGGGTGTTCTAGATTCGAGGCGATGCGATGCGATGCGATGCGATGCGATGCGATGCGAGGAGCGGGCGGATGGACCGGGGTGCCGAAGAGGGCTGTGTTGGGGAGCGCGAGCCGAACGAGCAAACCCGGGGCGGCTGGACGAGCAATCCGCGACACGTGCGTGGCGCTGCGCTGGGTCGATCCTGGGTCGAGTCGGATCGAGTCGGATCGACCCGGGCTTGGCGGAGAGCAGCACGTGAATGCGGAGTTGCTGGACACCGACAGGGCCGCAGCGATTGGTGCGCCGGACGGGCTTGTGGGGGGTGGCGGGCAAGCCAAGCGCAGCCACAGCCTGTGTCGACAGAGGCTGTGCGCGACACAGCATTTGCTGCAGGCGGCTGTTTGGCTGCGTCATCGCGCCTCATGGCCCCCCCGGCACAGGAGCGTGGCGGTGCGCCGTGGGATACAGCGTGGGCCTGATCGCTGTGGGCTCGGGCCTATTGTGCCGCCTGTCGCAGAGCCGGTCCAGCCGGATCGATCAGGCGCCAGAAAGATCAACGACGAGCGGCCGAGAGCAATCCCAGGCCGGATCCCATCGGACGACGGGCGGGTCAGACGACGAAGACCGAGGGATTCATATCGCTGACCCGGTCCCTGCGGGTGCGGCATTGCCTGGCAGGCGTGGGTCGTCGAGTGCGGGTGATCGAGTGCGGGTCGTCGAGTGCAGGTGGATGGGGGGGAGCAAGGCAAGCCCACCGATATCGGGCTGGCACCGTCGCCTCTCGGCAACCAGCCCATCTGCCATGGAGTGCTTGGCATTCGGGCGTCGTTTGCGATTGCAGCGGGCTGGGGTGGATCGGATTCGAGTCCTGCTTGGCGGTGGCGTTGCGTCGACAGGCGGTTTTCATGTTAATTGTTGATTGTCACTTGTTGATTGTCACCTGTTGATTGTTAATTGTTGATATCACCCGCATTCTATGCACACCTCCACTCTATCCACACCACCACCACTCTATCCAAACATCACCATCGCCAACAAGACACCATCGCCATGTCGTCGCTCTCGTCGCTGCGGGCCCATGGGCGCGCGTCGCCGCTGCCCATTCGCTTGTCCCTCTTTGCGGTGCTGATCATCCGCCCAGACGCCTCCGTCCTCTTGGGTCGCTTTCCACGGCCCTCCTGTCCGACACCCTTACTGCACCCCTTCTCGCCCAACCTTCGCCCGGCTGCACTCTCTCACTTCCCCCATCTGCACTCCTGCATTCCTGCGCTCGTCTGCGCCATCTGCTCCACAGATAGACAAATAGACACTGGCGCCTGTCACAGCACTCTCCCCAAACCGTGTATTCCGACGAATCAGGCTGCATCCCCATCCGCCCGACATCAGTCTTCTGCTGCTCGCCCATCCCTCTTCGTCGTCTCTATCCACCACCCACTGGCCTTCTCGCCCCGGGCCGCCCCACGCATCCCCCAGTTCTGCACTGTGCTCTCGAAGAACACCTTTCCCTCAGCCCGCTGCCGCCAAGCCAAGCCAAGGCCCATCCGTCCGCGATGTGGGTGATGTCACCGTTTTGTACATGTTGCGATTCAGTCCCGTCCAGCCCAGTCCAGCCCCAATCCAATCCAATCCAATTCAGTTCGGCCCAGCCCGGTCCCATCGCCATCTTTGCTTGCCTTTGCCTTCCTCCTGCTGCTTTTCCTCCTGCTGCTGCCTCTGCTCCCGCCTATTTGGATGACCGTCGCTGACTCCCCCTTCATCCTCTCCTCCAACGTTTGGTCATCATTCGCCCTCCGCTCCTGATCCGTGCGCTGACATGCACAACCTCTACGACCCAAACCGCATCGACGGGCCCTTCTATAGGTTCTTTGCCTTCAACTCCAAGAAAAAGAAGCCCGACCAGGACTTGCGCACCTCCCTTCTCCATGCCCTGCGACTACCAAACCCGTCCTTGCGAATGTCGGCCGCACCCATGGATATTCCCCAAACCGCCTTTGCCGGCGGCGCTCAATCAGGGCTGTCGCAGTCAAAGTCCACCTATACCAGCTCGCTGAGGCTGCGGTTCGGCCGCGAACGGGCCGACAGCTTCCGGACCGAGACAAGTAGCGTCTGCACCGACTCGACCGACATCTCGGCCTTTTATGGCCCTGGGATGATGTCGCTTCCGTACGAGGTACTACATCCGTGCCATGACGGCCCCGTTCTGTCCTGCGTCTCTTCGTTTTCATTGGGTGCAAATACGGCCGCTCCTTCGTCGCTGGCTGAATATTTGGTCATCCAGCATCCCTATTCGCTGCATTTCCTGTCCACGATCACTCTCACTCGCTGCATTTCTCGTTGACGGTTCCAAGGCGTTTGGGCTGGCCTGTATGCACCCTGTCTGCTCCTCCCCACTTGGCTCGCATGCTTTGCATCTCCGTCCTCTGCTTGGAGGTCGCCTGCGTGCATTCATGCAGCCACCATGCCGTGCCCTTCCTATTTGAGATCCTGTCACTCGATGCTAGAGTCATCACCAAACCACTGATCATTGCTCCCATCTATTTGGTTTGGTTATCTCCCGATCTGATCCGATCCGATGGCCTGGAAACCTTCTTCGGTACCGCGGTGACCCATATCCATCGTATCCATCGTATCCATCGTATCCATCGTATCCATCGTACCAACTCTTGGCTTCTTGGCTCGCTCTCGCCGCATCTCGCTGTGCTTCGGTCCCATCGCCGTCGTCTGTTTCCGCGTAATGCTCGGACTTGTCTGCGGATGAATTCCTGCGCCTGGCTGGCGCCTTGCCTTGGACAACACATCCCACCTCGACTCATCTCCACTCATCTCGACTCGTCTCGCGTCAATCATCACTCCCACGACTCTCACTCGGATGCATTGGCTCATCTCATACGACCAACTGTCTCATCCGCCAAACTCACCTCTCGTCAACCCTCCACCTTGAACCCATCACCAGGTTTGGGCCCGTGTCGTCCACTTCCTGCCAAACCCAACCAACTTTACCCGCCTGTGTCGATGGAGCTACTGCATCTCCAAAGAACCCACCTTGCGTCGCGACTGGCTGCTGACCCAGTATGGCCGGCTTGCCCTCTACTACGGCCTCAAGAAGCACAAGAACCTGCTCACTCTGTCGCTTGCCGAGCTGCTGATCCAGGAAGAACGAGTCGTCCCGCGTTTCTTCTGCCAGCTCATCAACAGAACCATCTACAAGCCGCCGTCGCCGTCGACAACCCTAAACGACTCTGAATCGCAGCCTCAGCAGACACAGCTCGTTCGCCAACCAACCGAGATCGAGCGGCTGATTATCTTGCAAGGCTACCATCTGTACGGCGACGAGTCCGGTATTGCCTGCGACGACATCGGGGCCTTTGAGCAGCACGCCAACAACATGGCGGCCTCCAAAAACATGATTCGCGAGCTCATCGTCAAGTACGGCTTTGTTCCATTGGAAGAGCTCACGCCTATGGCTGCCCTCCGCATCTACCAGATCGCCAAACTCGATATGCTCCTGCTGTCCGCCCTCGAGTCCAACGGCCTGCATCTGAGACGTATCAACAACCCCTTCATGAAGCTCATCCTGCGCGACAACCACGCCTCGATCGATCAAGTCCGCATGTACATCTCCCGAGGCATGCGCTTCACCAAGTCGCTCGTCAGCGAGGTCATCCGCGAAGGCTTTGAGCCAAGCGCGCTCCAGCTCCTCGAGTCGTTCGTGCCGCAAGAGGTCCTGTTCCACTGCTCCCGGAAGCTGCTCCAGGACTTTATGGGACCCAGCGGCCACGCCAACATCCCGGCCATGAGCACGATCGTCTCGCTCATCAAGGTGCCCGAGTCCTACATCGAGGAGGCGCTCATGAATGACAACCATCGCGGCGGCGCATGCTTTACCCGCTGCTACGAGCAGCCCCAGCCCGCCGTGATCTGGACCTGGGTCCTCAACACCTACGGCGCCAAGCATCGCTTTTCGGTGACCTGCTTCGACGACCTCATTACCTGGGTCGGCGAGCTCGGCACCTCGAGTCGCGCGGCGTACTACCAGCGCGATCCCAGCGCCGACCCCATGAAGCTCGTGCTGTCGTTTGTCGCCAGCGGCTGCCGCATCCAGATCCGCCACGTCAAGAGCATCGCGCACGGCGCCTTGCAGAGCGCCTCAGACTCATCGGCCCAGATCGTGCGCGGCCTGATGCAGCGCTTCTGCGGCGAGATCTACGAGCGCAAAATGACCGAGACCGAGAAGACACAGTGGATCTCGGCCTGGAAAGACGCCATTTTGATGAACCAGGAGTGGAAGAAGCAGTTCAAGGCGCTCGCTGCCTCTGGCTCCAGCGTGTACGGCACCCGCCTGCAGTCCTTTGCGACCCTTCGTGGATCCTCGAGCCGGTCCAAGTCGCCGTCGATCTACTCGCCCGATCGCCAGGACGGAATCCATCTCCATGGCCACCACAGCGTCATCAGCCTCGCGTCGTCTCACTCCCCTCAGAGCCCGACCTTCCCGGGCGATGTTCCGATGGTCAAGCTGCCGTCCATGACTCGCATCGGCTCGGCGTCTGGATCGGACCGAGTTCTGTACCAGGAGTCCTTCCTCGAGGCTGTGCACGAGTTGCTCACGTTCCTGACGAACTCGCTGGACAGCAAAACCAAGATGACCCGCAGCCGATCACGATACACCGAGAAGCTTATCAAGTTTGGCAAGACTCTTACCATCTGAGTCGAGGCCGCTGGTGTTCGGGGACATGGCCCGGGGGTCGTGGTCGTTGCCATGTGTTTGCCGTTGGACCTATTCTCTCTATTCACATTTGCCATTCTTTTGCTTCCCTTTTTTATATACGACCATTCGATGTGTGGTGCCTACGAGCCTTCCTTTGCCGCTTCCCCTTCTTTCCATTTCCTCGGCGCTTGTTTGCTCTCGCACGCTCTCCTTCATTGCAGCATTATCCACCCATGACATCATATTCTAATCTTACTTGCGACCACGAGGCAAGGTTTCGCATCCACAGCGCAAGGCTTGGATGCACTCCTCTTGCCCTTTTCCTCCGTTGCCCTAATGACTCTGACTTTTGTTTCGACTGGCTTTGTTGTACACATATCGTGTGCTCTCTCAATTTTTGACTACGCTTGCAACCTCTCTTCGTAATTGCCCACCACCTTCACTCCCTCTCTCACACATCTGTCCTTATTCTTGCTTTCTTGCAGTCTTGCCTTCTTGCAGTCCTATTTGCTTGCTTGCACTTCGCACCTCGAATATTCCCCTCCCCGCTCCGCCTCCGTTTGATTTCATTAGCCCGACCAGCTCACAGCCTCTGCAAGACTGGCCCTCTTGCCCTTCTCCTCGAATATCCATTTCGTTTGCAGCTCGTTCAGAAATACCCTCCTCCTCTTCCTCTTCTGCGCCAGCGATGTTGGAGAGGACGAATTGCCCCTGTCTTGTGGCAGGGCATGAATACACCAATATCCTTGCGTGTCTGCCTTTCCTGTCTCTCGCGACCAATGTCTTCGATGTCGCCACCTTCGGCACCGAGCCATTGTCCCATCCCCTGTGTCCAGGAGTGAGCGAATGTCTGGCTCGAGAAGGCGGGAGGATGCAGCCAGCAGCCAGGAGCACAAGGGACACATCGTTGGTCATGTTTCGTGTTGGGTCGGAGCTGTCCGGGCTCTTGCCTCATCTCCATCCCGGCCATGACAAGAGCGAGCGACGAGGCCTCCGACGATGCCCAGTGTCTGCGTCCGAGCAGGACAAAACTCACAGCGACTGCCTGTAGCGCTCCAACTGAAGCTGATACAGAGAGGTACCACCCCAGCCGCCGCTTGTCTGGATCTCTGATGGCCCCGCTGTCTCATTTGTTTCCCCGCACACCAAGTTCGTCCGGCCGCCTCACCTCCCACCTGTTTTTGTTGCTAACTGCACCTGCAGGCTCTTCCCGAGCAACTGGGCGCTGGCTTGCGGCATCACCGAGCCGCCAGTGCTGGTGCGGGCCGGCAGCGGAGACAGCAAAGCATCCTTCCATGTCCATCGAGGCGTCCTGACGACCGTCCCGTTCTTTGAGGCATGCCTATCGGGCACCTTCCGAGAGTCGCGGCTCAACCAAATCGACATGCCCGAGGACGAGCCTCATGTCGTCCAGCATCTGCTCGAGTTTCTGTATACGGGGCGCCTCAGCCTGGGTCTGGGTCTGGGTCTGGGCCGCGCCGAGACCAAACCCAAGGCCAAGTCCGGGCTGTCGAGCCATATGCTCGTGGCGGTCGAGCTCTTTGTCCTCGCCGACAAGCTGGGGCATGAGCGGCTGCAAGATCTTCTCTTTGGTGCGATATCGGAGTTTGAGTTTGAAGAGGCCAGGACATCGTTTGCCTTCTGGAAGTTTGTCTACGAACGCACCCCGCCGTCGTCCAGGCTTCGGCTCGGCTATCTGGTGCATTTCCAAGCCGAGAAGCTCAGGAATATGATCGACGGCTGGACACAGGCTGGGCTGTTGGGCCTGGACCTCGACTTGGACTTGAACCGGGGCCTGGACACGGGCCCGGATACGAATACGGATACGGATACGAATACGGATACGGATACAGATACAGATACATATACGGAAACGGATATGAAGATCGACATGGGCCATGGACTGGCGGATTATTCTGATCTGATAGCCGACGCCGCGCAGATTGCCAGTCTGGATCTCGACCTCCTGGTGCTGTTCCCGACCCTGGCCGGGGCCAGCCGCGACTACGGCATCTTCAAATGGATCATCCCGCTGTGGAGCCATGTTCAGCGCACTCGCCTGGTCAACAGCCCCGTCTGGACTCTCCGGCAGACCCAGTGGTAAGGACTGGCAGAGCATCCTGGGCTCGGCAAGCAGCCGCAGTATATGGGCGGCAATGCCCTGACCACAAAGGCAGCAACGACACCGAGCCCGGGCATTTCGATCACTCGGACCTAATCAAAACACACATCCTCCTCGCCTGCAGGTGCTTGAAGCTGGGTCTCAGCCGCCATCGCACGGTTTCCCTCTTCCTCTACTGCTGCGGCCCGTCGTCATCGTCGAACAAAGCCCTGTCGTCGGTCTGTGTCGAGTTTTGCTTTTGTCTGGCCAACCCACAGCAGCCCAAGATCCAGTATTCCAGCGGCCGACTCTCGAGTGAGTACTGCTGCACAGCGGAGACGCATGGATCGCAAGAACGAACCGTGAGAAATCAGCGTCTTCATGGACTAAGGGAGGGGGGTTGATAGGACTCAGCGACTGACCGATGGAACACTTTGCCACCGCAACAGATCACCGGTTCCTCCCCGAGACCCGAGGTATCGGATTCAAGCGGCTGGTCAGTCAAGCGCGATTGATGAGGCCGGCAGACTCCAAAGCCCGCAGCATCATCGAAGGCGATTGCGTCATGGTCGCCCTCTTTCTCCGGGTGCTCGATTGCGACGGAGACCTGTGCGTGCATGCAAAGGGCGCCGCTGGCCAACCGAGGCCAGACACGGACCTGAGCGAGGCTCGGAGCGGGGAGTGAGAAGTGTGAATGCCGTGGTGTGAATGCCGTGTGAATGCCATCAGTGCTGTGGATGTTCAGGGTGCTGTTCGTTTTTGTCAATGGATGGATGCGGGGCCGTGTTTGCGGGTTGTCGGAGCGGCCAAGGCCTGCTCCATGGTGGAGTGCCTGCATCGACACACCAGGATCCCATGAGCGCAACGAACACGAGCGGTAACGACATGGGCCCAACAGCGGCGTCGCCCCTGCACCATTCTCGACATGCACCCGATGGACATGGGTCCGTTGTCGCTGGATTTGGGTTGCGACCCATCTTTCCCCTTTGCCTCTGTTTCGCGCGACAGAGTTGCTTCTGTGCGCGGCTGTCGCACCGCGTCCGCCCGAATAGGAAAGCCCAGGCGCTCCTGGCCCAAAAGACTCGCTCGGGTTGCTCTGAACTTTGGTCTCCTCTGGACTGGACTTTGGATTCGTCTGGATTGGACTTTGGATTCGTCTGGATTGGACTTGCTTGGACGAGTCTCGCCTGCATCGATTCTACTCCTGCATCGATTCTACTCCAGCATCAATCTCGTCCCCCCCCCGTCATGGTTGCTCCGCCGAGGGACATCCTCGAGATCGTCTTTCTGTCCCGGACCACCGATGCGTCCACCCGCTTCAGGCTCTCGCTCGTCTCGCGGCGGCTCTACCGCCATCCCCAGGCTGCCCGAGTCTGGCTGCAGGCCTTTGCGGACATCCTCCTGATCCGCAGCACGGCGCTGCCCAAGTCGCTGCGGGCGCCCAACACATCCCTGAAACATGTCTCCTTGGGCGCATTCCACCTCTTGAATCGCACCACCACCACCCCGCACCCAGCCGAGGCTCTGTTCTGGGAGCTTGTCGCCCAGGATTCGGCGCTGTTCGAGGCCATCATGCGCCGTATCCAAGCACAGCATGCGCCCTTGTACGATCGCTGGTTCAACTCCCTCCAGCCGAACCAGCAGGCCGCGACCGTCTCCAAGTTCGGCGCCAAGCATATGGACCCGATTGGCCCGCTGCAGCTCTCGTACTTTGACAGCGAGCTGCAGACCTTGCCCGAGTCGATGGGCAACATGGTCGCCGCCCGGGAGCTGCGGGTCGACTACAACCAGCTGTCCTGGCTGCCCGACTCGATCGCCAACCTGCCGTACCTCGTCCGCCTGAGCGCCAGCAACAACCACCTGCAGCGTCTCCCGGCCTCGTTCCCCCGTCTGCGGCAGCTCTCGCAGCTCGTCCTCTACGACAACCAGCTGACGGAGCTTCCCGAGGCCATCGGCAGCCTCTCGACACTGACATACCTGGCCCTCGAAAACAACCAGCTGACGTCGCTGCCGGACTCGTTCTGCGACCTGGTGCAGCTTTCGTACCTGGATCTGGGGCGGAACCGGCTTTCGCACCTGCCCGAGGCCTTTGGCAACCTCAACCGCATCACACAGCTCTACCTCAGCGACAACCAGCTGGTGGAGCTGCCCGAGTCCATCGGCGGCCTTGAACTGCTGTCGCAGCTATACCTCTGCAAGAACAAGCTCTCGCGCCTTCCTGAATCCATCGGCCAGCTGACCGAGCTGACCTATCTGGACGTCAAGGACAACAGGATCGAGGGACTGCCGGACTCGATCGGCGGACTGGAGTCGCTCTCGCGCTTCATCCTCAACAACAACTGTCTGCGCGTCCTCCCGGACTCGGTCGGCCAGCTGCATGCCCTCACCAAGCTTCATCTCTGGAAGAACGCGCTGGTGACGCTGCCAGAGAGCATCCATGCCCTCGGCCTGCTTGCCAGTCTCGACGTCGGCAGCAACGGCCTGCGGTATCTGCCCGACTCGTTCGGCAACATGGGCTCGCTCACGCACCTGAGCCTGTCCAGCAACCAGCTCGCCAGCCTGCCAGAGTCGTTTTGGTCCCTCCCCGTCGAGTGTGAGATCGATCTGTCGTACAACAACTTTGAGACGCCGCCTATTTCTCTCGACGACCTGAAGCGCTGCCCGAACCTGAATCTTTCCGGCAATCCGTTCACGAGGCCCGCTGCCAGTCGACAGCCGGACGACACCGAGCGGTCGCTGACGCTCAAGCGACGGGCCAGCAAGTTTGCCAGCCTGTTCTTCTGGAAGGGCCGGTAGATAGACTGGCACGCAGAATCCTCGACTCCTTTTATAGCCACAGTCCAAGTTCAACTACATTCACGAGACACACTGGTCAGCCCCCCCCCACCACTACTACTACTACCACCAGCCTGTCCAACGGTGGTATCTGTCCATCTGCAATCCCTCGACAATAGAGCACATGCCCTCCACCTCCTATTCTTTCTATCATCGAATCATCCCCCTCGTCTATCATTCTACGTCCTTTCCCCATCAGTCAAAGTCTGGATGGCCTCTGTTTTGCATTGATTTCATGTTTGTTCTCACTGTCGAGAATGGTAAAGAAAAGAAAGAAAGAAAGAAAAAATAGCAGTACAAGCGGGAAGATCTCGCCGCAAACAAGAGGAGGGACACGCAAAACGGTGCCGTGGTGGGGACATTGTTCGAGTTAGTGGCTGAGCCAGAACATTTGTGGCCAGGGGAAGACACTCGAGTACGGCCGCGCCAATTAGGTGTTGATGACGTTTTGGCGGTACCAAGTCGAGTAGTAAAGAAGGATGGCCGTGGGTTGGCCAACTGTCGGATCGAGCAAGTAGTCGCGGAGAGAGGGCGAGACAAAGAGAGGAGAGACGGAGGTTGTTGAAGCTACGGTGCCAAGGTATATCCATCACAGCGACACGCACAGAGCAAGAGAATCCCACGGCCATGAGATGCAGCATCAGACACGTACCGATCGTGAAGGAGATCCAGAAGACCAGATTGCCGATCGTGTCAAACAGCTTCTTGCGGCGATTGAAGCGGAGGCTGCGGATGGCCATCAGCCACTTGGTCAGGAAGATGAGCGGGATCTGGCCGAGCATGCCCCAGAAAGCCAAGCCGCTGATCGAGTGCACGGGCACGCCAATGATGAGCTCGTGCAGGACCGCCGAGATCAGAAAGATGACGACCGAGGCCACGACCGGGGGTACTTTGTAGTTGATGACCAGAGGGAGGTAGACATGTCGCTTTCCTGAGAAGGGAGCAGCCCAGCGTGAGATGTCGGTGCCGATACATGCGCCTTATTCCGGCACATGAACGCCGCGGTGCTCTTAGAGCCGGGATGCTTACCCCAATTGTACACGGGCGAGTTCCAAAGTCTCCAGTACTCGGCAATGTCGGTTGCGTTCCACCACTAGGGTCCACGGCAAGATGTAGTCAGCTCAAGATATTACCACGGGCATCCGGTTGCCGCTGAGTCAGCCCAAGCAGACGGCCGTCCATAACAACTTACCGACTGATAGAAACGACGGTCGCCGAATCCGAGGATCTCAGCATTCAGATTGAGGAACGAGTGGAAAAACTGAAGCGGCCCATGAGTCACGATTTAAACCGCAGCACCATATCGTATCGTATCGCACATTCTCCGTCGAACTTCCACGTACCGCGTAAAACATCAGCAACCAAACGAGCACGTTGATGATGGAGAGTTTGAGGATGCGCTCGGTGAGCTTGAGGGCGCTCAGCTCATCTAGAGCCGTCAGAGAGTTCCGCAGGGTTGGGGCTGCATCGGTGCGGGTTTCCAACAAGTTAGCGCAGGAAGGCTTTGGGCGAGGGGCTGAAGGAAGCAACTGCAACCTACCCATGTACTGATGCGTGAGAAAGTACATTCCGAAGAGCGCCATCGTAAGCTCCATGACTCGCTTTACCAGCTCCGACTTTGAGAACTTTGCCGATCTGGGATAGCTCGGCTGGTACACCTGCATCAAATATATATATGAGGACCGATCAGCAGCGATACGGGTGGCCATTTGGGGTCCGGAAAGACGTGTGGGAATACAGCAGAAACGAGCATGCGAGGGGGGAGAGTCAACAGGAAAGAACAGATACCAGCGTCGGGGCGGCGACAAAATAGAGCAGGTTGCCGAGCGTGATGTTGGAGGGGTAGGGCACTTGATCGATGTCAAAGTCAACGGGCTCGGAAACCTCGAACTGGCGAGCGTTGCGATCCTCGTAGCGGGTCGGATGGATCTGGATGCATTTGACAGAGAGGGAGCCGCTCAGTCGCGGATATCGCAGCATCGGCACTGCGCATCGTCGCCACTGTGCATCGTTGCATATTATCCAGCCCGTACATAGCCAGCTGGATGTGCCTGCCCTCAAGAACCGGTGTCTGGCAATTACCTTTTGGGCCATTTCTCGGCGCAACTCGGCGCACACGAGCATGTATGAGATCAACTTGAGAAACAGAATCGTTGCCGCAAAGACAGGAACCGCGGCGATGGCCTGAGACATATGCCAAGAGCAAATGGGATGTCAGCGAGAGCAACGGGGTAAGGGAGTAGTACTGGCACTCGAGCTCAACTCCACATATGTATGGCAGCCACGCAAAACTACGTCCCCGACGACTCTCTCGCCCATGCCATATTCTCGTACCGGATGCCAGATGAGGAACCACGATATGAGGGTCGGTGTTGCAAGGGCCAGAGTGATATTTGCCCAGTGGGACAGCCAGACCGCCGTGGGGGTGGGATTGCGTGGATCCAGCTTCTTGGAAGCATTCTTCTCGAGGGCGAGGGCGACAAAAACAGAGCCCTGATATCAAAGAGTATCCTGGTCAGTTTGGCCTGCGCCGGGTAAGAGAAGCAGCCACAGTTCCAGGCATCCAGGCATCCAGGCATCCAGGCATCCAAGCATCTAACAACCACAACAGGATCGGGCAATTGAGCCCCATCCCAGTCGACACCTACGGCCATAAACGGAAAGGCCAGCAGACAGAAGAAGAGGTCATTCGAGTGGGCGCCGATGGTGGGGAACTGGAGCAGGAAGCCGTATTTCTGGTAGTTTTCGATGACGAGGCGAACGTTGAGGACAAACAGGCACAACACCGTCAAGTTGTAAAAGCCGCGATAGTTTTGCTCTGGAGACTGGATCAGGACGAGATTCGGCAAGAGGCGTTGTGGCGGATGCGCCAATGGTGCAGCATATCGCCGACGAAGTAGCCAGGGAGTAGATGACGGTCAGTCGAATGAAGACGGACCGAGTCCATTTGGCGACGCTTGGGCTGACTGAGGGACCGTCGCTGGCGAGCGCACATCCATCCCTGGAGGACATGATGCTTGTCGGATGCAATGTCTGCCATGTGGGCAGAGAGTGCGCAAGTGCACACCAGAGACATGGGGCCAGACGCGGGGCCAAAACGCACCTCGGACGACAGCGGCGAGGACCGAATGACGGTGTGAATCAAGAAGGTGTGCGAAAAGTAGGCGGGCTTCTTGCGGGACTTGCTTGCGGGATTGCGTTGGTCCGTATCGGTTTCGCTCTCAGGGTGCCGCTCGAGGGGCTGGGGTGAGTTTTCGGAGCGGGAAGGGTCATCGCCGTCGACTGGCGACTGCGGGGTGTCGGGACGATCCGACGCAGGACGATCGGGCTCGTCGTCCGAAGATGAGGCCGGCTTGGGGATTCGCTGCTTGAGCTCCGAGGCCATGGTTGAGCAGTTGCAGGGACGAGGGCAAAGGACAGACCGGGCCGAGGGCAGGACCCTGTCGGGGAAGACGAGCGAGGGCAACTCAGAAACAAGCCGGCAGAGCCAAGGCCGGATGGCGACACGGCAAGGCATTGATCGCGAATGATCGGGCCGACGAGCGTGATTGCGGCTATCGCTCCGTTCACCCGCTGCACGGACAAGCATGTGGTTTGCGGGCCTGGCTCGGTCGATACGGCGGCGGCCATGGCTGGGATGTCCGTAGATATCGCATGTCCATGGAGAATAGACTTGCACACCGAGATCATGCCCCCGGCTGTGTTGATGCTGCGATGCTGGATCGCGGTGCATCAAATCGATGCTGGATCGCTTTGCGCCAACAGCATCATCTGCAGCACAAGCACAAGCACAAGCACACCTTGATGGCCACTGTCGACGGCGGATGGATACGTTCCTGGCTCACTGCGCGAGCGCCGTCGCAACCACACCGGCCCGAAGCATGGCCGCTTAGCATGATGTTTTGTTTCTGCCTGGGAGCGAATCTGGAACGGCAGCCAGGCCAATCAGATCCGTCTCCTGGACAAAGCTTTTTTTCTTCTCCGCCCTTTGAACTGTGCTGGCTGTTGGCAACTCTGTCTGCCGCGACCAGGGAAGCTGATCTGACCCCAGCACCGGCGAGCCACCACCAACATCAGGCAGCAACCCACTGCGACCGCCCATACCCACAACCAGCATGGCCAAGAAGAAGGCCCCGACCAAGCCCCCGCCGGCCGCCAGAGCCAGCTCGTCCAAGAAGGATGCAGCCATATCCAAACCCGCCTCGTCCAAGGCTGCGGCGCAGGCGGTCAAGAAGGCCGTCTCGTCCCAGTCACTGCGGGCCAGAGATGCTCTGCTGAAGGAGCAGCTGGACGAATCGGTCCACGACGTTCTTTCTCTCCTGTCGTCCAAGAAATCGGCCCTGAACGCCAACGACCGTCTGCAGGAGAAGCAGCGCAAACTCGAGGCCTTTGACAAGATGGAGGATGACTTTGAAGCGACTCTGTCGATGATGTCGGGGCTGAAGCAGTCCCAATGACGGTGTGCGTCGCTCTCCCATTTCCTGGATCCGACACCTCCGCCTGCTCCGTCACTCATACGAGTGCTTTGCCATCCCAGTCGTAACCCGGAATCGAATCCCCCATCTTCGACGCAGAGCCAGCTCCCGCCTCAGTTCGCTCTCGAGACTGGCTGTCACATTCTTGGTGCATCGACGATAATGTCGCTGGATTCGCGGGCCATTCCGGTCGGCAGAAACGTCGCCTGGTATGCCGGCCTCAGTCCGACTGATAGCTCGCTGTCGACAGCATCCCAATACACCGCATCGGCTTCTCTCGATCAAGTCCATCGTGCTTGTGTCTGAGAGGCAGCAACCTCACGTAACCTCAAGTGTCTGCGCGAGTGGCAAGCGGCATAGCAATCATCAGCATCCGCTCGTCGTTTATTGGATCTGCTGCTGCGAGTGTGAACCATGTGTATTCTGAAGAACATGACTGCGTCCAGTCGGCACCATGGGGGGCTTGCATATGCCACACCGAGACGATGTTTCCGTGGACGCTCGATTGACACTTGGGACAGTGCATATGGTACCACACTCACTGGCAGTCGACTGTTGGCTGATGTTGATCGACTGCGACAGATACCAAGTCCGTCCGAGAACAGCGTATGCTCCGTGGCTTGGCCGCATCGATCGACTGGATTCGGTGGTGATCGATGAATTGGCCTCTTGCTGCATCAGACGACGTGCCATCGAGTGCTCCCCGGACCATCAAGCCGATGGAGCTCGGTTCTAGTGCACCCACCCGACCTCATGGCCGTTCTCCATGAACGGCTCGAGGAACCCACGAAACTCGATGGCCATGGTGCCGGAGATCCGCAGCTTGGCTCCGAGAGACTCGGGCCGAGCCTTCGCCGGAGCATCGATGCGATCAGGAGCTGCAGCGTCGGGATCGGGGTCTGTCCCTGGCTCTGGATCGTCCGCTGGAGGAAGCGGCTCCTCGGTCAGATACCACCGCGCCCCATACCCCTGCAGAGTACGGATCTCGTAGACCCGGATTTTGTGCTGAAAGTGCGGATGGATACACTGTGATGAGCAGTCACGGCAGTCACGGCAGCCGCCGCACGGACGCTGAGCCATCGGGATTCTGGCGGGCTCGCTCTGCGATGCTGGGGACATATTGGCATGAATTATCCCTCCGATATTGCTTACCGGCAGCGCGTGGATGTTGAACCAAACGGCCTCAGAAAATATGCGTGCGAGCAGCTTCGCGGCCGTTTCGTTCTTATCTTGAGTAGCTGCATGGATGCATATCCGAAGGAGTCGATGAAGGCATGGACAGTGGCGACAGAGTGGCCGTGATGTCAGCGATTGCTCCTGGGCCAGCCTCATTGACTAGAGCAAGCGGTTGGACAAGCAAAGAGCCACCAGGCGTACTGACTCCCTTTGACAGATCCCCAGTATCCAGTTGTCGCCCGATGCGCATGCTTGCTCCAGGCCTTTGCCCCAACCGTCAATCCGATGGCGTTCTTGAGATCGCGGGGATGCCGCAGGGCAAACGAGCCAAAGCAGTCTTCGACCATCGGTGGCAAAGTGTTCTGGCTACTGCCGACCGTGAAGCTGTGGCCCAGGATTATGAGTAGGTTTGGCATGGTGAAGTGCTGCGAGGGATGCAACCAGGTCAAGGAGTCGGAAAGTGGGCAGGACAACCATGGTAGAACGACGACGAGGGTGAGCAGAGCGACGGTGGTGGGTTGAATGGCGGGCATTGAGCACCATGACCATCGGGTTTCTGGATCGTGCTAATCGCAGCGCACCTGTTCAATGAAGGCTGCGACCATCTTGGATTGCGCTTCAGCCGGGTCGTCCAAGCCGTCTGCGACACGGGCCATGTTGTCTTCGAACGCTATGCAAATCTGCTCGACTTGAGCTTGGCTAATATTGGAACGACCCTCCCCAACGCCACCACCATCGGACCCAGGGATGGAATTAATAGCGAGTCCAGAGCAGTAGATGAGGGCAGTTCGCAGGTTCGCAGGTGCAGGTCGAGAAACAATGGCAGCTGCGGTTGATCTGAATCCTGACCTTGCGGCAAAGCTGTCGAGGAGGGCAACCCCTGGCAGGACGAACGGCGTGAATCTCGACTTGGCGATCGCAAAGATGCGGTCGACGATCCACTCGACATGGTCGGCATAAACTCGGTCTCCAGAGGGCAGCCCGTTGCGGAACACGATCTCGAGCGGGCTGGGTTCGACAGCGAGTGGCCGGATTGGCTTTGCAAGAAGGAGGGCCGCCAGCGACTGCTGTGGGTGAGCTGGATCGGCGCGGATGCGGTCGAGGTGGCTGTAAAAGTGCCCGATGACGCCCAGGGAACCATGAGAGTGCGATGTCGCCATGGCGAGGCAGGTCGAGCGGCAGCGCAGGAGATCCAAGATGCCAAGCCGAGGGGGTATGTGTGCTCCATGACGAGACAAATACGATCTGGTGGCCAAGCAAAGCCGCGGAGGTGCGATCGATGACGCTGGCCGCCAAGTGCCTTTGCCACTCCCGAGACACAACGCATGCGAGAGAAGAAAGAGCTCGCTGGGGTCCAAAGAGGCGGGCGGCGAACAGCCGACAGGCTATCGGCAAGGTTTCAGTGGTATTGTGCTGTTGTATTGGTGATCAAGCGACGACATCGCGCATGTGTTGGGCAGCAGACTCTGCCGGCCGATTCAGGAATCAGAACTCTTCGATATCTTCAGCATGTCCGTTGTTGGTGTTCATGGCCCGGTCAATGGACGGCCAGACAACGTCGCTGTCACCATCGCCCTCGACGATCGAGTCTTCTCGTTTGAGGGTGGCCGGGGTCAGTCCAGGCCGGAGAGCGGCCGATTCTGCCGGATCATCTTCGATTTCGTCCATGGGCAAGCGATCGTGGTCGCGGAAGGTGCGCTGCGGCACGGCACTGAGCCGGTCTCGGGTTGGGAAGAACGTGAGCTGCTGAAGATACTCGACATGGCGAGGCCCTGGCAGCGATTGCGACAAACGAGAGCGCGAGGACAAGAAGTGAGGATGTGTGCCCGAGCGACTGAGACCGACAGATCGTCATCCGGTCCCACGGATGCTGTGAGGGGGTGGAGCTGGAGCAGCAGCGCAACTGACGGCAGCACCCACGGACACATACCAAGAGTCATTCGCTGCCTCCCTGGTCCCGGTCCGGCCTCGTGGAATCGTCGGCCATGCTGAAACCGGTTGATGAGACAGGTGAACGGAAAGATGTCGGAGAAGAGCTCGGTGCTGTTGTAGGCGCCTGGATGCAGACAGAGCGAGGATGCAGACAGAGCGAGGATGCAGACAGAGCGAGGATGCAGACAGAGCGGGCGGGGGCGACATCAATATATATCGGTGTGCCAGGATCAGGATGTCGTCCACTGTCTTGCCCAGCCGCAGTGTTGTCCATTGACCAGCCTCTCATCGCCGATGGCCGGGACAAAAAACATACGGAAGAGCGTCATGTCCTGACTGCTTCTGTCATCGCGATGGGCGTCGATTCCTTGCTTGATCCATTCTGGCAACAGCGACTTGAGCCCGTCGTGCTCAAGCTCTCGCCGCCGCTTCTGCGTTTGCCAAAACTCGGGTTTCCGGAAGGGCTCAAACCCTCGCAGCGAACCAGAGTCCGACTGCGATGATGTCAATGCGCTGTTCTTGGAAAACAAGAGGCCGCGGATGCCCACGGATGCGCTGTACGGTGCTAACTGGGCACGGTTCTGTCGGAGAGCAGTGCAATGGCGAGATGTGAACAATATGGTACAGTACAACATTGCATAGCATGGCATTCGCGGGTGCGTCTCCATCGCCCTTGTCGGGTACCAACCTTCCAGTTGTTCATGAACAGGTCGGCGTCGCTGAAATACTGGCTCGCCATCAGGACCTCGTCAATGTCTTCCAGATAGTCCGGGTAGTTCCCGTGGAGAAATAGCGCGTACTTGTCAAAGTCCATGTGGGCCATCTCGAAGGTTGGCTGCAATCAAGGAATGGGCATGTGCGCAGTGAGTATTGTCTAATATGCCGCAAGTGCCTGGATTGTAGAAGCCACGAAGCGAGACGACCCAGTCTACCTCAGGATCAAATTTGAGCCTTGGCCGTGAATGGTGGGAGAGGTGCTCAGGCAGCAACGATGTCGAGTCCCCGTCCGTTGGTGCATCTGTCTCGCCTGGGCGATAGCAAGTATTCGGATGTAGTTAGCGAGCATTATTGATCAGCGGTGCCTCTGCACGGCCCGCACACACTCTCGTCGAAGCCACTCGCTTGACAGATCATTGTATGCCAAAGCAGGAGCCTGAAATGTTCAAGCCAAGGACTCACGCTTGTTGTGCAGGATCCTTCCGAGCGAATGATAGAGTGACAGCGACATATCTCGTCCAGACAACTCTGGAGGCGATGCCTGCGCAAGTTCGTTTAGGGCCAGGAACTGCAACGAATTGATCGCATTACGCAAGTCTCCGTCGCTGCTCTTGACGATCCGGTCGACCCAGTCCCTGTTGGGTCTCTTGGGATCGACGGGCGGGGCCTGGAGCTTGGACGCACCGGCTCGGCTGCGCTTGCGCACCAGGAACGGCGCTGCGACCGGAAACTCAAAGTCGAGGATGCGGTTGAGTGCCTTGGTCATGATAGTAGGCGCCACGGGATTGAACCTGGGGATCAGGCAAGCGGGTCAGTCGCTCGGTCGCTATGGCTCGCTTTTGGGCACTGGGAGTTTGGTGGTGAATCAATTTTTTTTTTTTTTTGCCGACTCACTTGATTTCTGTGCACTGAGGAGACGACAGCACATCCGGGGGGACCAAGTTCCGAATCGAGATGACAGACTCGAGTGAGCCCTCGAGGCGGCCGCCGGTTTCCTCGGACACATCGCTGATCACCAGGACCAGCGGGCAGATGGAAAACCTCGATTCGATGTATTTTCGAATCGCCGCGTGGAAGCTCTGCCGGGTATGCAGTTCGGTGACATTGGGCAGGTCTTCGATTAGGATAACGCGCCGACTGCTCTTGGGCAATGTCGATTCGTGGGCAGGGTCAGTGCCGTCGAAAGTCAGCTGCAAAGCCGATAGCCGAGACGAGCGTTCGAGAAACTCGTTGAACTTTGTACTTATGGAAGTCCAGTCTGAGAAAGCCCGCGGCGACCGATGGAGCGTGTCAATTGGGCTCGGAGAGCTGCGTCGCAAGTGCCGATTCATGCTTCCGCCGTACCTGCAAAGTCAGACGAGTCCGAGTTCCGTTTGTCGTCCGTGTACATGACTTGCAGAGAGTTGGTGTTGATGGGATTGGTCCACTCGCTGATCTCATAGGACAGCTCGGCCGCAAGCGACTGGAGGGTTGCGGTCTTGCCCGATCCGGACGGCCCCGTAAGCAGCAATAGCGATCCTTTCTGAGAAAGAGCTTAATTTCAGCATCGACGACAGAGACTGGACAGCCGAGTGCAGAATCAATGGGGAATGCCTCGCTAGGGACCAGGCTGAAAGCGGTGGGCTGAGCTGGGCTGGGCTGGGGTTCACCTTGGATCCGCTCTGAAAGGCCAGCTGTAGCCACTGCTTGACTTGCTCGACTTTCTTCTTGTGCACCGCAAGTTCGGCCTGAAACCAAGCATTCGATGCCGAGTCAATGGCGACGCAGTTACTGGGCTCAGGGCGCTCCAGACGGTCACTCCAGGAAGCGGTCACGTTCCATCGAGCACGATCAAGCGGGCTCGTCGACTGCCTGCTGTGGGAACTGATTCGACAACGGCTTGTCCTGAGCCAGCGCCCGTGCTTTTTGGATTGCACCTGCTGAGCAGCACACATACTCCTTGGTATCCAGGACGATATTTGTCAATCCAGAGTTGGTTGTCGGGCACTGAGGGACAATGGCACATGCGTTCATCAGTCGTGAGACATCAGTCATAAGGCGACGGAAACAAGGCGAGAAATCCCACCAAGAATGCATAGATCGGCAGTGTCCGTTGATGCCAAACCCAACTTGGAGCCACTCGGCGACTCTCGAGGATAGCCACTGGTTCGGGCAGGACATACCTCTTCCAGCATTGGGTATCTCGACAGGGAATCGTTTCGGCGGACTGGATGGTCGGTCGATGGGTTGCTGATGGCGGGAGGGTCAAGCAGGGCATACGATAGGCAAGGAGTTATGTGATTCCGTCGCTGCCCAGCCACGGATGCGATGCTGACGCAAGGCTACTTGACCCGACCGAATTGCAGCTTACCTTTGTCGACCTCGACGAGCTCATGCGTCCAGGGGACGCTGGCCGCTGCGAGCCCCTATCTGATTTCTGAGACCCATCCAGCGGCGCTTCACCGCGGGCGGTCTCACCGCCGTTCGAAGAGGTCTGTGAATTAAACTGGCTGGCCCTGACCCCGTCTCCGTCTTGATCCCCGGCTCGATGATAGCCGCTGCTGTCATCGTCGTCGTCAACGAGAATGTCATCGTGTGGTACGCCCTTTGCGTCCCATAGCGAGCGTCCCCAGCCGACTTGAGTGCGATGAGACGCTCGAGTGGACCGAGACGAGGAGGGCCGCTGTTGGATCGTGCGGGTTGTCTGGGACGATGAAAAGGATGATGATGACACATGCGGCTGGGGAGCCGATGATGGCGGAGAGCCGGTGGACGAGGGCGACGACGACACCGATCCTGATGGCCGACGGGCTCTGGATGCCGAATCCCTGGATGTTGATGCCTCTGCAAAAGCCGATATCGATGCCGCGGCCCCACGCCTGGATGCCAGAGTCGCTTCGGAAGCCGGTGTGGGCAGTGGCAGAGCTGTTGCTTTGGCAGCGGTGTTGGTCTGCTCCCGCTCGCGTCGGGGCAAGGATGATGGTATTCCCTGCGACGAGCCAAAGTCAGTGTCGGATTCCGAGTCGTCGTCAATATCCTCGGCAGATTGTGCAAGCGAGCGCTTTGAGCTGGACGACAGGAGCCGGCCGGCCGGGGCGTGCGATCGCAGGCGAGATGATGATGCTGGCTGTGCTGGTTGTGCTGAACCGGCATCCGAAGCAGAGCCTGGACGAGCCGCAACTCGATCGCTTGGCTTTGACGCCACTGCCTGGGATCGCCTGAGAGTGCTCTCGGAGAGCGTCGGCGGCTTCGTCCTCCTGGTGCTGATCCATTTGGAGGCCGAGGCAACAGGCCTGGCCGACTGCTGGGAGAGCGATGGCTGCGACGCCGATGTCCGGGATTGCGACAAAGTGCTGGCGAAACCTTGGCTGGGCTGCACAGTCCGGGGGCTAGATTCCGTCTCGCTCGATGAATCCGAGGAGATAACGATGGCTGAGGGTTTGGTCGTCTGCTTGGTGTCGCTGCGATGCTTGGCAGCAGATTTCATGGTGGCGAGGAGGCAAGGAGACGAGGAGGCTGGTGGTCGGTGTCGATCGGCCTCCCAGAGTCGCAGGACAGGCGGAACGGGTCGGAGTCGATGGCTGGTGGGCACCTGCCGACAGTCCTGTTGGATCTGGCTCGCTCAGCCGGGAGATGCAGACGGCCCGGGCGACGAGATGCGACGGCGAAGGCAAGTGCCAGGCCGGCCGATTGAGCGAGGAACCCGAACAGCGCCACGACCGAGGCAAAGCCAGCACGAAGCGGTGCGAGGGCCGTCGGAGTTTGCAAGAGCAAACGAACGCCGAGAATGAAGCGAATGGCGAACGGCGAACGGCGGACGGAACGGCTGAAGAAATGAGCAAAGAGTCGAATGAAGGATTGAATGAATGGACGACACAACGAGGCGAAGTGTCGATGCGGAAATGGGTCGCTATCGCAGCCAAGACGGACACAACTTGGAATGGCACTCTCCTGTGCTGGCCGACCGAGCATCGCTGTCACGCATTCGGAACCTTGCGATATCGACGTGAGGGATATATTACAGATCCGCAACTGGACACTAGATCAACGATGGTCCATGCAGGATACTAGCCTTGCCTCGCGACTCTGTGCAGCGAGATAAAGGGCAAGGCAGCGGAGGCGAAGAACGAAACGGGGGAGGGGAAGCCCAACGTATGCAGAAAGGGCTGGATGGCAAAGGAAAATGAACTGTGGGAGAGGGAAACGAAAAGAGCAAGAGGGGGCACGCAGATTGAAGGGCAGAAGACACAGGAACTGGCCGCAGGCTCTGTCCATTCGAGAGACGAGCAGGACCAGCCGAATGCATGTCCAAGGCGCGAGTCCATGACGGAGCCGAGAAGGAGGCGAGGGCGTCTGAAAGGACGACAGACGGTCGAGGGTTTACTTGGATTGTTTCTCCTTGGACAAAGAGGGCTTCGAGTCCTCCATGCCCATGCTGCCCTTATCCCCATGGCCGTGGGGAATGGCGTGCGTTGCTACAGGAGCGCCAGGCGGCTGTGTAGGCGAGGGTAGAGGATTAGAAACAGATCGGTCGCCCGGCGAGTAGAGAGGAGGACCTTGCACGGCGTGAGGGTGGCCAGCCATGTGCTGCTGTTGGCTGTGTTGGAGACCCACCATGCCACCGTAGCCGTCACCGAGCGGTTGGTACGGAGGGTACATGTACGGCACGCCCACGGCGCCGTTGGAGGAAGTCGAGGGCGGCATGGGCGGGAAGGCGCCTTGGGAATGGTAGGGCAAGTACAATGCAAGGTGGGCGTTGTTGGGATTCTAGAGGAGGCGCACCGGCAATCAGAGACAAATGGCCAAGCAAAAAAATGGGAATACGGTCAGCAAGGCCGCCACAGTAGCAACCAAGGCCGCCGATCGATGAAACCGGCGACTGGAGCATCAACTGCACGCTATGCTGGGCCGCACTCGACTTGAGTGCAGCGCGCAACAGAGCAATGGCGGGAGTCATACACATGGGGCGATTGACCGGGCCGGACCGCACGCTCGTGGCAGTATACGACCGTACCTTGTCGTCGCGATAAACATCCGAGGTCTGCACAGAGGAGCCTTGGTCGCTGCTGACAACCATCCCGGAGCTACTGACGGAGCTGCCGACGGAATCCATGCCGACCGGCAGACCCGAATGAGGAACGTAGCCGGCGGGAGGGACGGGGTATGGGCTACCGTTGACACCGGGCGGTACGGGCTGGTATACCTGGGGCACAGGAGGATTGACAATGTCAGGGGCGTTGAGGCAGGCTTGGATCAGGCTCTTGCCCTCGGCCTTGGTGATGAGCGGCTGGAGCTTGGGGGTTGCGAAGGTGTAGACATGGCCGGTCTCGGAGGCGACCAGGAGGAGGACCTGGGTTCCGGTCAGGGTGGAGAGCTCGTAGGCCTACGGGGTATCCGAGGGACGAACGTGGATGAGCAAAGGCGAAGAATGTGCCTCCTCTGGCAACGACATGCGCACAGCATGTGCACAGCATGTGCACAGCATGAGCGGATGATGCTGTCGGGAGCACCGAGACAGGCACCATCCGCACCGACGCCCCCCACACGGAGCACACTGTCTGCGCATAGTTCCGAGGCGAGCGCACCTTTTTCATGATACCGGCCTTGCGCTTGCTGAAGGTGATGTGTCGCCTGGACTTGTCGTCGATGTACTCGATCTTGATCTTTCTTCGGCCAGAGCGCTTGGGTTTGTTGGTGTCCTCATCGTCCTCCGACTCGGCTCCAGAGAGCTCCTGCGCGTCATTGCCGAGGATGAGATGGCCGGTCTCGGCGGCGTCGAGTGAGGCCTCGCCAGCGTCCCGCTTCAGGCCCCGCACGGACGAAACCGAGTCGGAGCGATCCGATGCCTGGGAGGAGAGCGACTTGATGGCTGGTGGTCCAGGCGAGGCATTGGCCACCAAGACAGAGATACGCATGCGGCGTTGGCAGGGTCGAGGGCAGCAGAAATGTCAGCGAATCTGCCATGACGAACTGCTCGGCCCTGCCCTGGGCAAGTGACGAGGCGCCGATGATGATGCTTCATGCACCAAGCCCGCAAGCCGCTCAGAAATTGCTGGCGGCAAGCCAAGCCAAGACCAACAACTGTCAATACTGACCTTTCTTGGAGTCAGGCGACATGGCTGGAACAGCAAGTCCACAAGGGCCGGAGGGGTGCGGATGCGACATGGCGGCAGAGACGGTTAGGAAGGGTCAGTGGCCAAAGCTGGTGACAGATCCGCTACCGTCGCCGCAAGAGACGGGTTCGCCCAGGAGGTCGCCGACACCGGCAGGCTCAAGAAGCAGCCGCTTGGGGGCGGGTGTTGGGCCGACGGTATCGGCAGAGCGCCAACACCGCAGCCCCAGACGACGCTCCGAGCCTGACGCTGGCTGGTGCCGGTGCTGGTGCTTGGAGGACCACGGGAGATGGATCCAGAGCAAGCCAGGAGAGCGAGCCAGGAGCAGCAGCAGCTAAAGCAACCGACGGCGCTGGGGGGTGGCCAGGGGCCGGGCCGCAGCCAGGGGACAAACGCAGGCCGCGACAGGGGTCAAGGGCATGCGCTCATGAGCAGAGGCTTCCGGTACCTGGATTCGGTTGCTCTCGTTGGACGACAGAGGGGCAGAAGGACGACGGATAGGGAGCCAAAATAGGCAGTTGCCTTTTCTGGATGGAGGAAAAGGCAAAAAAAGGACCGCAAGACCGAGGGCGACCCGGGCGAGGAAGGCCGCGGAGACGCCGGGCCGGTGTGTGTGTGCGCCTCGGCGTGCGGCGCTCTCGCGGGGCAGCCCTCGGCGGGAGAGAGCTGCTCTCGGCTGGCCCTCGGCTGGCCCTCGTCGGCGCCTCGCCGCACAGAGAGGCTGCCGAGGGCGTCTCGCTGCACCGAGAAGCCCGGACACGCGGCGGCGGCGAAAAAAAGCGCGTCACGTTTCGACGCGCCAATTGGCCCATGGCCATCTGTGTGCGACGCCTGTGCAACGCGCCGGGTCGCGCCGGATCGAGCCAGCTCGCGTGACATGGCAGCTGCGCCACAGACGCATCCGTGCCCGGTGTACGCGTGTCGGTTCGTGCACATCGGTCGACCCCGAGCACACAGCGCGGTAATGGATCGAGCAAGCGCACCTCATTTGCAGAGGTGCGATGTATTGGCTGCATCGCGCAGATCCACCGGGTGACCCTTGGCACAGGAAAGATCGAGCCCCACACTCCCACAGAAACGAAAGCAGAGTCTGTTCGTGTTTCGTCGTCTCTGCATCCATGCCCAGTCGTCGGGCAGGAGTGATTGCGTGCACTTTGCTCAGACAAATCCGGCGCCGACCTTCTCCTCCAGGATGTGCCGAATGGCCTTCTCGCCAACGGCCTTGTTGCCGCCCTCGGTTTCAACAAAGATGCATCGCTTGGGCAGGCCCTCGAGATCGACCAGAACCTGGGGCGCAATGTCCCTGTACTCCACAGGCACGAATCCGAGCTGGGTCGATTCGGTCGGCACAGACTCGTTGATGGCCGTCAAGACCGCCTCGGGGAACTTGCCGGGGCTGGCCGTCGAGAGGCAAACCACGTTGACAGCCGCTGCCGAGCCAATGCTGGCGTCGCTCAGCAGGATGCGCTCTGCAGCGACGACACCGACGGCTGTGTGGGGATCCAGCACGTACGACGAGCGTGCGCCAGCGGGCAGCGTCGGGTTGCTGAGCTGGTCCTGGTCCAGCGCTTGGCTGTATTGGTGGTGGTAGTAGCGCTTGATGGCGTCGGTGGTGTCGGCATTCGACACGCAGACCGAGTCAAAGACCTGGCGAGCGCGCTCGAGGACCGTCTCGGGCACAGAGAAGCCGCCGGTGCTCTTCAGGGTCGACATCCATTCGCGAATCGCCTCGCTGGCGGCCTGGGCATCGGGCGACTCGGCCGGGGTGCGGCCGTCGCCGTTGGCCAGGTACCACAGCAGCCGCTCAAAGTTGGAGCTGATGAGAATGTCCATCGCCGGCGAAAGCGTCGCGCGCACAAGGTCGCCTGAGACCGGGCACGTCGTCGTGGGTTTGGTGTAGCTGCCGGTCTCGAGGAATCGGTGGAGAATGTCGTTCTCGTTTGTCGCGATAATGAGCCGGTCGATGGGCAGACCCATGCGCAGAGCAAAGTAGCCCGCGAGGATGTCGCCAAAGTTGCCCGTGGGCACCGAGAAGCGAATCTTGGTCAGGACCGCATACGAGGCCGTGTCCAGGGGCACGCCCTTGGCCTTCAGCAGCGCAAAGTACGAGTAAAAGTAGTACGTGATCTGGGCCATGATGCGTGCCCAGTTGATCGAGTTGACGGCGCCAAGCTGGAAGCGCTTCTTGAAGTCCAGGTCCGAGAACAGCGCCTTGACAATGTCTTGGCAGTCGTCAAAGGAGCCCTCGACAGCAATGTTGAAGACATTGTCGTCCAACACGCTGGTCATTTGCTGCTCCTGGACTGGCGAGATGCGGCCCTTGGGGTGCAGAATGAACACCGAGACATTCTCCTTGCCGCGGAGGCCGTAGATGGCCGCGCCGCCAGTATCGCCCGACGTCGCTCCCACGACGGTGATGCGATGGTCGCGGTCGCTGGGACTGGCCTTGTTCTGGTTGCGGCGCTTCAAAAAGTACTCGAAGGCGTTGCCGACAAACTGCAGGGCAACATCCTTGAAGGCGCAGGTGGGGCCGTGGAAGAGCTCAAGGACATAGAGGTTTTCGAGGTTGTGGTGCGAGCGGGCATTCTCCTCCTCCGAGGCCACGTTCGGGAGCTTCACCAGCGGGGTGATGTCCTTGTGGGTGAAGGTGGCATACGAGCGCTCGACGATGTCGGCCAGGTCGCTGACAGAGATCTCGCTCTCGTCGATGTAGAGGCGGAAGATCTCGAGCGCCAGCTCCGAGTACGACAGGTTGGCCCACGACAGGATCTTGGACAGGGGCACTTGCGGGATGGCCTCGGGGATGTACAGGCCGCCATCGGGGGCGAGGCCTTCGAAGAGGGCTTGCTCAAAGGTGAGCTTCTGGGCGGAATCGACGTCGCGGGTGGATCGGTATCTCATGGCTCAAGGACGACAGTGGCTTATCCATGGAATCGAGATCGAATCGAAAGCGGAAGCGGAATCGGAATCGGAAGCGGAAGCGGAATCGAAATGTAATCGGAACCAGGGATCAGGTGGGGTTTGGGGAACGACGCAGAGCTTGTTAGCAAAACGAGTCACTGGCGACCGCTGGGTTGGCGGCCACGGAGTTCTGTAACGGGATCGCCGAGCACCCGCAGACACTCCACGGCCAGAACGAGCCAAGGCGCAGACACGGATGCGATGCCGACCGAGTTCGGTTCGGGTTCGGGCTCGGGTTCGGCGTGGCCCGACTCGACTCACCTCGCAGCAGACAGAAGGACAAGCAGACAGTGACGGGCGGAGCTGGCTTCTGGGCAGGCTTTGGAGCAGGTTTTATCACACACACTCATCTTATCTCCAAGCCACTTTGGCGGGCCAACCAAATGCGGTACCGGCACGGGACGGCGCCACAGGCACCCAAAACGGGCCGTGCTGCGCAGATGCTGCTGCGCACAGGTCAGCCGACCGGGTGACACAGCCCACAATCTCGCGACACAACCCGGCGCAAGGGGGAAGGGCAAGGCGCAAGACGCAAGGCGCATGTGTGTGTGTGTGTGTGTGTGTGTGTGTGTGTGTGTGGTCGGAGAATACTTGCCCCATTGTTCGTGGGAACAGGCCAGGCTCGATCTACACTGCATTGCACTGCATATCCGGTTCTCCTTCCGACCCCTCCGTACTCATTGCCCCCACCTTCCTCGCTGCCCGGTGCCCGCTCTCGCTCCTTGCGTCGCTGGCGACTCTGTTTCAGCAGCCCGCCTCGCGTTGAGTCGTATCAGATCTGCCAAATCCCGGAGCCGCCTTCTTGAAGTGTGTTCGAAGAGACAAAATGATGCGTCAAGTGTCGCCGCTGCCGGCGATCCCCGGTGACCCGATTCCACCGATTATTCAGACCGGGTACCAGAATATCGAGAGCCTCATTCCGCCAGAGCCTCCGACCATCACGGACGAGCAAGCTCAGAAAGGTAGTCAGGACTTGCATGTTCGGTATCTTCTGATACGGGATGTGGCACTTACGGTGGAGCATTTTTGTCGATGCATGCTGCCATACTGAGTGACAGATCCTCTGCGACAGCATTACCGCCACCTCGTTGTCTAGGCAATGCCACTGACAATTCTCCTCGCCGCTTAGGTGGTCATGCGCTTCGGAGACTCAAGAACTACAGCGACAATCTCTACCACATCAACATGAGTAAGCTTCACGAGAAGCTCCACACTTTTCTGGGGAGATGAGAACCCTTTAGCAGACCTTCAACCGAGCTATTGCAAAGCCCCTTACTCACCAGCGCATCGATCGGCTCTGACCGACAGAGTTCCAGAGCGAGATCTGCATTGCCCGAAGCAGCCTTCAATCCGTCAAGCAAGAGAAGCAAAATCTCCTCTGTAAGTTCCATGCTATCATGGATAATTGCCCCCCCCCATTTGCTATTCCTGGCAAACCCATCGGCCGGCGTGCAAGATGTGCTTCGTTAAGCTAATGCCTCTCCAAATGGCACAACGGCTGAACCTGGAGGAATCAGTGGATCTGCAACAAAAGAACAACATAATCGCCGAGCTGAAGAAGCAGCAGGGCCGAGAGTATCTGGCTGCGCGAACACAGTAAGCGTCTTACGCGCAAAGTCACAATCCTTGGCTTGGTTTGCGAACAGTGTGCGGTATCGTTGTCAAGACTGATTATTATTGCGTGTGCTGTCGCCAGACGAGAGTCTGAGGAATTGCTGTCACTGGAGACCGCAAAGCGCAAGAAAGCTGAGGGACAGATACAGGACCTGAAGAGCAAAATCCAGGCCTACGCGAAGCAGATCGAGAAGTACCGGGCGTACGTTCGATTGGAGCAGTCCCGCGAACGAATCGCATATGCGGAATGCTGCCGATGATCTCGTCCCAGCTCATCGACTGACGGCCACTCTCTGGCTGCAGCGAAGTGAAGACGGCTGTAACAAAGGAAGAGAACATGGACCATGTCATCGACGAGAAGGAGCACCAAATCCACCAGCAAGCAGAGATGATCAAGTACGTTGCCGTGCAGTCTACGCATCCAGAGTGACAATCCATGGATCTTGAGGTGCAGCTCTCACCAGCAGAGACCTCTCTTCTCTGACGTCATTGTACCGCCCGACCACCAGGGACCTCGAGTTTGTCGCTGACGAGCTGCGGGTCGAGCTGATCGTCGTGAAGCGGCGGAACGAGGATCTTGAGAAGGCCATGATGTAAGCATCGTCCAGCATGGCCAGATTGAGGAGCCTCCATTCTTTGTTGTTCCTGTCACTGTGCATCCATTCCCATTCCTGACCATGGCTGGATTGTGTTCATGCCTGGATGAGGGACTTGGGTCACCACCGACTGCTTTGCCCCGCAGATTTCATGAAACAGCTCTGATCCCGTCGAATCGCCGTCGCTTGGTCATCCAGTCAAACAGCACAGCAAAACGACTATCTGTCCAAAGCCGAGCTCACCTACCGAGAAGAAAATGTCAAGTTGCAAAAGCGACTCAGGTGAGATGCGAGCTGTTATCAGCGTGTCGACTATGCTGCTCAAGTGTATTTCTCCAGACGCAAACCACGGTGACTCATGCTCTGGATGGATTGGGGAGGCAGGGAGGTCATTGACGAAAACAAGATGGTCACGGCCAACTACAATGCCATCAAGAACAACCACGACCTGAAACGGGCAGAGTTTGAGCAGCTGGCCACCGAGGTCGAGGAGGCCAAGAATGCTTGTCAGATCGCCATTGTAGGTGCTGGAAGCGTATCGACGAGACTCGCGGACCAGATATAGGGAGCAGAGCCAAACCGACCAACCATATTCACCGCTGACCACCAAACCGTCTGGCTCATCTGCAACACAGAGGCAAAAAAAGCAACTGCAAGAAGAGACAAACTCCTTGACCAAGGAGCGCAACGATTTGCAGGAGAAGAACAAGAGCATCGAGGCGCTGCTTTTGCGGAAGGAAAAGGATATCTCGGACCTACTCACCAAGGTCAACGACACCATTAACGACTATGAGCTGAAGCTGGAGCGGAAAGAGGAGCAGATGTGGGCTATGAACATGCAGTTGACGGAAGGTATACATCTGGCGCAGGGTGAATATGACGGGAGAGTGGCGCCCGCTACCAACTGGACGAGCCGGATTTGTGCCGATAGGGTCTCTGCGATTGCCGACATGTGTGTCTCATACAATCTGTCTGCTGTGTGTATTTGCATTCCATGCCCCTGCCTCCAGAGCAAGAATCTGCAAAGCAGAAGCACCATGTCGAAATCGACCCAGAGTTGATCAACGATATGGAGAAGAAGTGGCAAGGTACGGAGTCGATTTTGGGACGATCGAGCAGCAGGCGCAGTCCACGCCACAGCGATTTGCAGCCCGCTTGAGTAGGGGGGGGGGCTCCAAGACACCGCGAATATGCTGGGGAGATAGATTAAAACGCTTTCTGGGCTGGATACCCTCACGAACGTGGATGGTGCAGTCAAGGAGCGGCAGTACCTTGCTGAGGTCGACCGATTAACCAAGCAAATGTTCATCAAGGAGGAATCTGTGACAAGTGAGTGCAATGGTTGTCGCAGTCGAAAGCGATTGTGGGGGGAGCGTTCGAGCCGGTATCGGCTCTGAACACCAAAGCCAGCATCGACACGAACGTCACGACACTGTGTCCACATCGACTCCCTGAGGGTCTTGGAGGTGCTCTTCACTATGTCCGGCTTACGTTCTTGGCGTATATGGCGCATCTCCCTGTCGACCCGCCCAGAGCTGAGCCAACAGGTCGAGGAGCTATCCAAGAAGCAGTTCCAGCCCCGAATGGAAAAGCTCAAGGCAATCGAGCAAGATGTCAAGATTCGCATGGAGGAGTATGCACTTGCAGAAGAGCGGCTGGAGGTCAGTATCGGCCACAATCCGGAGCAGCACGGGCATGTTTGCCAGGGGTTGGTGAGTGCGTGACAAGAGACTGGACAGCATGAGACTAATCGGCGTTCGGATCACGATATCGCAACCACAGACCGGGTTCATCTGTCCAAGAGACCTCATCGTGCTTGAGAAGCCAGTCACATTCGATCCATGCGGCGTAAGTAAAGCCCTCGACTCGCTTGTTTGCCACGCCAAACGTCACACTCGCCCATTCGTCACTCACTCACTCACTCACTCACTCGCTAGCACACGTATTGCAAGAAATGCGTCGACTCGATCCGCGAGGAAAACTTCAACAAGCTCAAGTGCCCGTCCTGCTTGGCCAACGTCGACTACGCCTTCCGGAACATGCAAATGGAAGCCGTATGCGAGCAGTTCTTGAAGCGCAAGTCCATGACGCTGTCTTTCCTGGAGTGGTATGCAAAGACCTGATCTTGTCGCCTTGCTCCTCCGCCACCAGCCGCCATCGACCAGTGGTCTAATGCAAACGTGTGTCGAATGCCAGGATCAAAACCCTCAAGATCCACCTCCCCGAGCGGGACTAGAGCACAACCCCCGCAAACCTACAAGCCGAGACCATACGACCGACGACGCGACAGTAATTAAGCAGCAAGATTGATGACAACAGTGCTGTCCATCATCCCTCAATCGGGGGTGCTCTGTTGTTGTCTAAATACGAATCAGCGCTGCGGTATTAGTTGTTATAGGCCAATCGATGTTCCAGTGGATGTATCAATCGATGTATCAAAAGATAAGCACCACGCAGGAGCGACGTGAGTCAATCCGAGCTCGCGGGACGATTCTACTTTTCGGGAGCGGATTCTGTACAAATGTAATAAGGGTTTGGCGGTGCGAGAGGACGGGGCACATTCGATGCAACCTCCCTCGCGCAGAAAGCCCTCTGAAGATGGCCGCGACCATAAGAAAAGCCGCATCATATAGCTACTTGCACCTATTTGAAGAAGACAAGCCATCAGGTCCAACAGGTTGGTACCCCGGCACGTTGAGTAGACAGGCAAGCCTATCTACTCCTGTTGCAGCCAGTGCTGCCTCAGCTGTCCACAAGGTCTGACACCAAGCGGGTGAACACATTTTCAAGCAGTTCCCACAAGGGAACAGCAGGATCTAGGGGAGGTCGGGGTGGTGGAGTGACAAGTGCTGGCACTATACTACGCTGTGCTGGGGGTGCAGGCGGAGACTTCAAGGGTGGGACTACACTGAGTGTGGGAGTGGGTGCTGGTGCTGGGTGTGCACCAAGTGCAAATGCTCGGAAGGCAGTGCGGGGAGCGGGTACATGTTTAGTGTTGTGAATTGCCTGTTTGGAAGGCATCCGGTAACATCGTCAGCGTCAGGGCCACTTGCCGAGGGATTTGAGAATGTTGATGGAATCTTCGTGGCCCTGGTCAGCTGACTTGCGCCACCAGTCAACGGCGGTGTCGATGTCTTGAGGGACACCAAAGCCATGCTTGTAGCAGCAACCGAGATAAATATATCCGTATCGATTTCCCTGTTCGGCAGACTTGCGATACCACTCAGCTGCCTTGATGTAGTCCTTGGCGACTCCGTTTTCATAGGAGTAGGAAAACCCAACAAACAACTGCCCGTACGAGTTGCCTTGATCAGCAGATTTGCTGTACCACTCGAATGCCTTCTTTCGGTAGAGAAAGAGAGGGAAGTTGTGGCGAAGCAGGCCAAATCCTGGCAAGCAATACCCTGGCAAGCAATACCCTGGCCATCGAAGGTACACACACAAGCCTGGCTCGATCCGCCCGGCGGAAATCAATTGTTGTGTTTGGTCTTGGGCGATGGGTGGGGTGCGTATTCAGGCTCGGGAAGCTACGACAACCCTGACTCAAAATGGGTAGGTATATTATATGGACGGCACTGACATTGCTGCTGCTGCTGCTGCAATCCATCAAAGCTGCGTCCGACTCAAGCACGATCGCGACAAGCCCCATTGGCATATGGACCGGCATTCAAACTGCGCTCATGCTACCACATTCGGGGGCCATCACCGCGATGGCTGCAAAAAATATCGACAGACTCCGCTGTGTCGCGGATTACTTGGCACTGGCTGGACCACTGCTTCCCTTGACAGCCATCTTGATTGCAAACTTCAGGGGCAGGGGCCGCCTGGCTTTTGGTAAGGCAGACGAGGTCGCTGTCAAAGATCCATTCTCTTGCCCGCCAAAAGACTCGGCTGGCGGCTCGCCTGCTGGTGTTGCTCCTTCTGGCAGCTCGTGGGTCGAGGCTTGTCCGTTGACCGGAACAGGTGCCGTCTCGCCTCCGGCTGCTCCTTTGGCTTCGTCTGCAAGGCCCTCGGCAGGTGGCATTGAGTCGGCATTTTGATCGGGCTGGTCGGCATGGAGATTCAGCTTCTTGACAATATCGCTCGAGCGCAGGGCACGCCACTGCTCCGAGCTGGCTGCGGACGTGTCCTTGCAGCCAGCCGCAACCTCGGGATCGACAATCTCGGTCATCACGTCGGCTTCACGGAGCAGGTGAATGTCAATATCGGTCAGCTTCATGCCCTTTGATCCCGACTTGGTCAGGACCCATTTGACCCAGCGAGGGCATGCTTCGGGCCGTGACGAGTAGAGGGCGTCAAAGATGGCCGCGGCAACGGGGCTGGTTTCCAGGAGCTCCTTCTCCACGGTCGTCGCAACCCGCCGGGAGATGGAGGGATAGCGCTCAAGTAGCGCACGGCCAGACTTGAGCCCCATGAAGAGGCCAACCTGGAAATCGACCATGTACTTGACGGTGCTGCTGGTGCTTGAGGGAGGGGCTGCAGGGTCTGGCAGAGCGACAACGAAGAGAGGGAGACATCGCTGCCGGAGCCACCGCTCCAGTTCGCCTCTGGCTGGTTGGGGCGGCTCATAAGCCTCGACCGAGGGTTCGAGCTCGATTGACGGCTCGATCGAGGGCTCCGTCGAGGGTTCGGCTAAAACCTCAGCCGAGGGCTCGATTGACGGCTCAGACGACTCCTCGAGCGGCTCGGCCGTCAGCGGCATCGCGGCTCGGCGGGACTCTTGGCCGATTTTCTGATAACCCGAGATACCGAGCAGGCTCTTCTTCTTGATTCGTTTCTTGAGCTGAGTAGAAGCTGCAGGGGGTGCTGTCTGCATCTCCTCGTTTGATACGGAGGCTCGTCGAGATGGCGGCTGGGACAACCCACCGACTACGTCGATGATTTCCGAGTCGACCGACTCGGCTGCTTCGGAGCCGATCGTCGAGCGGTCCACATCAGCGTCCACCGTGGCGACGCGCCTACTGGATGCAGCCTTGTGGCTCACGTTGCCTGTCGTATCTTGCTCGCGGACACTGTCGCGGGTCAGTCCACCAACCCTGGTCGAGTCGATCGACTCGACCTCGCTACTGCTTTCCGTCTGAACCGAGAGACGCCGTCGCTTTTCCTTGTGTAGCTCCTTTGCTTCCTTTTCGCGGTTGCGCGCCAGAGCCTTGTGGGTGTCCTTGGGCTTCGTTGCTTCGGATGCACCGGCTATACTGGGACGATATCCATCGAGCTCCATGTCGCCCTCCGGAGCAGCCGTTGGGTCATCGAGCGGAAGGGCGGTCGGCTTGGAGTGGTCTGCGGATCCATCACGATCCGGCAGCACATCCAGAGCCTTGTCGGTTTCGGTGGCGGCACCCACAGCAACGGGCTTCATGTCAACAATCTCACCGGTGGCAGAGATCATGACACCGTCTCCATCCAGGCGCATATATCCCTTGGTAGCAAGCATCATTCGCTTCTTTCGCACAGGCGCGGGTTTGGCCGATGCCTCGTCGGTTTTGGTCTGTGTGTTCTTGGCTACTGTCCGAGCAACCTCGGGAGGTGCAGTCTTGTGCTGGGTGCTGACCGGCGGGGTAACGATTGGTTCCGCTGGTGGCTTTGTGGGTTGATCTGGCTCGTCTGACTCTGGCTCGGGCTTGACCTCCA
Source organism: Polychytrium aggregatum (assembly GCF_025602895.1). Classification (NCBI taxonomy): domain Eukaryota; kingdom Fungi; phylum Chytridiomycota; class Chytridiomycetes; order Polychytriales; genus Polychytrium; species Polychytrium aggregatum. Next base: position 87,269 of record NW_026516326.1, on the reverse strand, counting down.
CAAGGGTGTCTTGGGGAATACTCACTGGGAGAGGAAGAGAGCAATGGGTGAGCCGCTGTCAATGACTGCTGCGAGGCACAAGTTCAATGAATTCTGCAGTGCGACAACACGGCGGCTAGCATGGTCGTGGGCCGACCATGACAAATTATGGGCGAATGGCACGACTGGATTTGCTGCGATCTCAGCGGCGAAGCTGACCGGCCAACTCACACGGCGGGACGTCGGCGATGATAACAGTGGGACGCGAGACCGGAGAGTCGACATTAAAGTAGTCGTCGATTTCCATAGGATCGACTTTGACATTGTCGAGGCTGGGGTGGCTGAAGAGTGCCTCCTCGCTCTCGCTGGGTCGGCTGTTCATGTCCAAGTCTGAATCGATCCGCAGATGGCGATATAGCAGAGCGGAGAGTCAGCATCGACGGGCAAGCAATTCCTGCGTCGCGTTGTTTAGAATTGCCCGTCTGCCTACCTTCCGACTTGACCGCGACAGCCCCTGTCCCGATTCCAGCTGGCTCGGATTGAGAGTGCGGTTCGCCGGACGAGCCCGTTTCATTGGGTCGGTCGCCGCTGTCCAATGCCGCCGGGACACCCAGAGGATCCGGAGGAGCCCTCTCGGAGGCGTGTGGCCGCCCCTTGGGTCCCCGTTCCACCGACAAAAGCAGTGATCGATCGGCCGTCTTGTTTCCGTCTCGGCTTTGGGTCTTGGCTTTGTCCGGGCTGGCCGTGCTGCGGCTTACAATGCTCTCTTCGAGCTCGAGATGCCGCTGCAGCTCCCGATATTCGTCATCGCCCTCGTCCTCTTCCTCTGTCGTGTCGTGAATCAGGCGATCACTTCGCTGCCGTCCACGAGACTGGACCCCGGATTCGTTCTCGGGCAAACCGGGCTCCCCGCGACCGACGCCGACCTTGAGCTTGGGCTTTTTATCACGATCGACCTCGGTGGCGGATTCTGACGGGTTGGGCTTTCGGCCTTTTGGGTCTGGCCCGGGCCGTTCCCGCTCATTGTCGTCCCGCTGCTTCTTGACTTGAGCCTCTTCGCTGGATCTGTGTCGGCCCTGCTCCCGTTCGGCATCGCGGCTCTTGTGCTTCTCGCTCTTGATAGGCTTGTGCTTGGAGCGGTCGTCCTCAAGGGCGTTGTCTCGGCCTCCATCCTTGGCTCGGGCGTCCGAACGCTTGACTTTTTCTTTCTTGACATCCTTATCGCCTTTGGAGTCCTTGGAAGCTTTGGATTGGCCTCGCTCCGGCTCGGTGTCCTTCCGTTTCCGACCTGAAACGCTGGTGTCGGCTCGTTCCGGCTCCCGCTTGTGCTTTTCATCGCTTGTGCTGCCAGCTACGGCCTGCTTGGTTCCGGATGACTTTACACGGCTCTTTGCTGAGGCGTCCTGGGATGCATGTGGCTGCCTCGAGTCCACTGTGCGCCGACGCTCTTCCTCTTCGAGACGACGATCCTCTTCCTCCTGCTTCTCCATCGCTGTCTGCAGCTTCGTTTCAAAGTCTGAATCATCTTCGCCACCCTCATCGCCATTGTCGCTGGAGGAAGTCGCCGAGGATTCCGAATGCCGTTGTGGCTTTCCATAATCAGACTCTCGTGACTTGTAGCGGCCGCGACCCGCGACTTTCATTTTTGCTCCGGCATCAGGCTTGCCGTTCGGATGTTCAAGAGAGTCAGGCTGGCGATAGACGTCGGCCATGTGCCTCTTTCCCTGGAGGCGGTTCTGGGTCTTCTTGCGTCCGGACTCGTCCTCGTTATCGCTTGAGTGCAGGTCGTGCATGTCCGTATCCTCTGGCGATCGCTCGGCATCATCTGTCGGCTTGCGAGGGCGGCCGCGCTTCTTCTGACCTTGCCCCGTCGGCGACATGGCCGTGTCTGTAGCCCGGTGGTCTTCTGGCGACGATGCGCCACTGCCGATGACCTCGCGTTTGCGTTTGCGGTGTCGACGCGACTGGGTGCTGCTGTCTTGGGCACTGACTTCTTGATGAGCGGCGGCTGGATCGCCACCGTAGATGGCCTCGATGGTTTTCAACAGCCCTCCAAACTTGCGCTCCTCGCGAGTCGACACAAAGGGTCCGTCGCGACTCCCCAGCCCTCCCCAAGCAAAGGCTTGATTTTGTCCGGCCGTGCTTGTTTCGACGCTGTCGCCGATTCCGACGCTGGTGTCGCGCCGCCGCAGGCTGGTCGATGTAGAAGAGTCCGAGCACAGCGAGCTGGCTCGCTTCCGGCGAGCGCTGGTCGCCGATGTGCGGCCATGGCCCGCAGTGTCGTCGTGGTCGTCCCGTTCACTGGCTCGGAACTTGACGGCGCTGGCGTAGTCGCGGATGGCACTGAGGCCGCTGGGTCCGCTCGGGTGGACGATTTGGGCACGGTATCGGGGCTCGCGGTATGGCTGCCAGTGCGTCTTGGGCTTGACGAGCAGTTCCTTGATTGCATCGCTCGTGCACATGTCCAGCGCCGACAGGTGCTGAGCGTTGCGCCGATCCTTGCTGGCACCAAACTCCAAGAGAATGCGCACACAGTCGAGGTGGCTGTTGGACACAGCGTCCATCAGCGGCGTTTCGTCATCGTATCCCATCAGATCGACCGTGGCGCCAAAGATCAACAGCTCCTCGGCAACGAGCGCGTGGCCCTCGAGAGCTGCCTCGTGCAGCGGTGTCCAACCGGCATTGTCTTGGGCATCAATATCAGCACCGTAGCGGATGCACTCGCGCACTTTGGCGATGCTCCCTGCTGCCGAGGCTCTGTGCAGCAATGTCTGTCCAGAGTCATCACGCTCGGTGACCTGGGCCATCATCTCGTCCCATTTGAGCAAGAGTGAGCGCATCTCCTCATCGTTGGCGACGTCAAGGGGCGTCTCTGATTTGGCGTTAGTGGCGTGGAGATAAGCGCCATGCGAGAGCAGGCATTCGACAACGCTGACATGTCCATTTTGCGCCGCATCGTGCAGGGCCGTGTCTTGGTTGTGGCCAGTGGCATTGACATCGGCGCCGTACTGGATCAGCAGCTTGACGACTTCGTCGTGGCCCTCGAGACAGGCCTCGTGCAGTGGTGTCCAGCCAGCGTGATCCTTGATGTTGAGATCGGCGCCAGCATTGACGAGCGAGAGACAGGTGCTGACGTCGCCAATCCTTGCGAAATTGAAGATCGGTGTCTGACCGCTGCGATCGGGAGCATTGATGGCCGAGTAAGGCAGGACGCGCTTCCGTCCAGCGACGATAATGCCGCTGTCCTCGCGAACGCTGCCACTGTCTTTCCTGGTCGCCGACGGGGGTGTCACCGATCGTCGCTGAATCACCGTGCGTGACAGGCGCTCTTCGGTCTCCTTGGGCTTACGCGGCGGGCGATCTTCCTTGCGCTTGTGTTGCTTGCGCTGATCGGACCGGTCGTCTGGATCAAGCAGGTCTCGATCGTCAGGGCTGTGTCGTGGATGTTTCTTGTTTGGCATTTTCGGCTTGGTTTCGTTGGTTTGCAGGGAGCTTGGGGGAGGCGACACAATTACAGCCGAAGACTCTGGCTTTGGCGCCTCCCAAGCGTCATTCGGGGGCGGCTTGGGTGGAGCTGACGCATGCGTGGTCCGCTCAAACTCCTTGAGTCTCTCGATCTGCGCGCGCTCCCAGTCCTGGAGGCTCTTGCTCCGACGGCTCGGCAGTCGGCCTCGCCGCTTCGCATCCTCGATGCGCCTCCGGTTCATGTGCTCGCTGTAATCGTCGTCATCGTCGTCGTCGCAGTCGAGGAGCATAAAGGCGCTGGGGTTTCGCTCCAGATACTCTTCAAGTATTTCTGGATTGTGGTCCATGTACTCCTTGACATCGGGCGAACCCTTTTTTGGACGATCCGAGACACGGGAGGCGGAAGCGTTGCTTGACTTGGCTGCCGGATCACGCCGGCCTTGCCCTTTCTGCTTTCTCCGTCGACGAGAGGTCTTCGCATCGGGCTCTCGGTCAGAGTGCTCGCTCGACGCAGACGTGCTCGAGATTCGACGCAGATTCTTGCGTTTCAACTTTCGCGCCTGAGATCTGGAGTTGTTGAGGGACTCGTCACTTGAACGCTTGGGAGCCTGTTTATCTTTCCTCGACAATCGCTCGCGCGCTTTGCTGTTGGAATCGTCACTCGAATAGGTGCTTTCCGAGTCCGAGGGGGATGAGCTGGACTCATCCACGTCGCTCAAGCTGCTGTCGCTCTGGCCCTCGTTCTCTGAAGCCGAGTCCGAATCCCTGTCGTCGTCCCCGGCGGCTTTTCGTTCACGCGAATCGGCTCGGTCCGACCCCTCACGACTGGGCTCGCGGCGATCACCGTTTGCTTCGGCGTCCCCACGAGATGACGATGACTTTGACGACTCGGGGCGGTCGCCTGCGCCAGGTTCGGAATTGCCGGAGCCGGGATTGTGGTCCCCGCAACGTCTGATCGAAGGCGGCTGAGTTCTGAACTGGTGTGGCTCAATCTACGAACATCACATGGTGCGATTTGGGCATCAGTATCGGCTTAATGGCTGGTGCAAAGTAGCATCCGGGACAGGCTCCACTCTCTATTCAGCATTTGCACCGACACAAAGCATGCGCATTCCGAACCAACCTGATCTGCAGGAAAGCGGGGCGTTGGGGCCCAGGGATTCATTATAAACGGTTCGTCCAGCATGCGGTGGTGCTCTTGAATTGATACCGAGAAATTTAATAGCTGACTTGATGGGGCGAATCTATGGACAGATTCGCGATTACGGCGCCGAGTATTATCCAGTATGGGGTCATTAGTTGCTGTCGATCCGAAATCCTGGATCTGTCGTTCAGGACAAGGCGATATGGGGGCCAGGAGCTCCGAAATGAAGGCGCACGGAGATGACACGGGAACGGCTTGCTCGTCCTCAAAGCCCAAGGCAGTCGGATCTGGTAGACAGATGATTTCGCCCGAACGCCTTGCTCGCGGAACATCTGTGCAGCGGCCAAAGTCATCGTCTCCATACACGCTCTGCAGAGAATCTGAAAACAGAGGGTCAAGGTCGTCGTAAAGATCAAGCAGGCTCTTGCTTCGGACAGTCTTGGTTTTCGGCGGGCCGGCTGCACCAGCGACTTTGTATGTGTTTGGATGCTGCGATTTCGGAGGGAAGCATTGCTCGAAATGGGAGTAATACGTCTCAAACATCGGGCTTCTTGATCTGGATGCCAACAAAACGAGTCGCGTATTACTACGCGGGCCGAATGCTGCAAGCTGCCTTGGAACACAGGATCGATGCAGTGGCTGTTACCAGATCAGTTGGGTCGATATCATTCGCCAGATGTCGGAAACAGGGGAAGTTGACAAGAACTAAAAGCGCCAAGGGCGGTACCAGAAGCGACGATGCAATACGATATACAAGCGAAAAGTTAGTTGGGCAGCCCCATGTGTGCTGCGACCCGCCCATCCCAAATCACCTCGACTCCTTCACTCATCAAGCGACGCACTCAGATGGGTCTGATGCCATCCAGGGTGCCAGTGTCGGCGGATAAAGGACGAGTCCCCGCCTCCCGTTTGTGGCCAGTCCAGTCCAGTTCGCCCAGCTCTCGACCATACGAGCTCCAAAGCCGCAAGCGAGCTGCAAGCGATTCCGAGACAGCCGGTGAGCAAGCATGCGCCGGTGGTGGGCGGTGCCAAAACACTTACCAACACTGCGGTGCAAACAGTCGTCCAAGCACGGAGGCGGGACGGATTATATACAGCTGTGGGGGCGATGGAGGGTGCGTGAGCCGACAGTGCGATGGGACTTCAGGGAGAATCCGAGCGACTCGGCTTGGATGAAGCACGAACCGGATGTACCTGAGAAACGACAGGACGGAATGAAGATGTAGACGTTAGATACAGGCTGATGCGCGGATGGTGAGAGACACAACCACACCGACGCTTTGCATACTATCAACAGCCGTCCACTTCCGATGTTATGGGGGGTGCGGCTCCAAAGGGGGAGTTGGAGGACGAGAAGGGTGTGCACAGCCAGCAGGGATCACAGCCAAACCACAGACTGGAGCACCCTGAATATGCCGACACCACATATGCAGAAAATATTGACAGCCATCGAGAAATATGCATGCGAGGCTGAATGCGGGTCTGCTATCGGGCAGGAGCGCAACGGCCATAATGACGAGCCATATCCGGCCGGGGCAGGGACGATGGGTGAACCGCCAAGGACAGAGGAAAGGGGACATGCGACATGCCGGAATAGACCAGGGGGCGGCAGCTCGGCCGGCAGCAGGGGACATCGCCGCGACCCAGCAGAGCGTGCGTGCATACTTGCCTCGGTGATATGTGGGTGTTCTGCTTTGGGCACGGACGCTGCGAGGGGGATGGCTGGTTCGGCTGTCGGTGATGATGCAGAAAGCAAAATGGGGGCCGAGGGCGCATTTGGGCCCGACTCCTCGCGAGCCCTGGGCGAGGCGCGAGGACGGCCGAGAGCGCAGCGAGGCTGTGGGCGAGAGCACTTTTTTTCTCGTGCTGGCTCGAGCCGGATCGATGTGGCCAGCTGGTGCCGACGCGGCCTTTGGCAAGGCGCCTTGTGCTGGCCCTGTTCTGGCTCTGTTCCCACGTCTCGATACGTCTCTCGGACCCTGGTTCGTCTTGGACGCCTGACTGCGAACATAGGCCACGCTCTGCACCATCTCTGGCGCGCCCCATCGAGTGCATCAGCCGACCATCCATCCAGATCCTCCCTCAAGCACTGAATTGTGGCAGGGTACCTGGCAAACACACAGATGCCTGCATTTCAGCTCCCATCAAGCATCTCGACGAGCCCAGGCGCCGTGTCTATCGGAAGCTCCTGGCGCAACTCTGTCACGCTCAATGCATCAATGTAACTGCCTTTGCTCGTGTGGCTCTTGCTCTGACAATGCACTCGCTCAGATGTATCCATATGGGTGTCGATATGGGTGTCGATATGGGTGCCGATATGGGTGTCGATATGGGTGTCGATATTTGCGCTGCACACAGGCGGCGGGTTCCTATGGCCATAGTTGGGAAGAAAGGACGTGCTGGCCAACGCGGGCAATCAGGGCCACCGAGTCCCTCTCTGCCCTTGTGATTGTCGCTGCTCAGCGCGGGCTGCTTGCGCTAACCGACGAATATCCGCGGCGCGGACTAGTCGCCAAGACAAAATCCTGGACAGCCATGTGCACGCGCTGCCGAACTCTGTTGCGGCCTATTCGATGGTGTCTCTCATGGTATGCTCGCTTGGGTCCGCAACCGTCGTGTCAGTGTCTGTGGCCGTGGCCGTGTGTGGGCCCATCCTAACCTCGAGCTCACTTGGCACAGGGAACACCATACTTTGTTGTGGGAACGGCTGACAAGTCCAACAACTTTTTCGTTATGGAGAATTGCTGCTCTGTCAAGTTTAGCGGTGATGACGACGAGGCATCTCCTCCGCCGCTGAAGGCAAGTAAAATTGCCTGCTCGCCCAGAACAACGTGGGACTCGACGCCACCAAATGGCACAGCTCACTGGGCTATGTATGCTGGATCCGTGCTCGAGGGCATGGCGGCGACCAGCTCTATCGCGTGCTTACCACGGTTGGCCAACTCGATGTCAGATCAAAGCTGTATTTTCTGTTCCGGAGCCCATCTTCGATATGGATGTCTTTGGGACCAAGATCCTCGCGGGCTCATTAAAGGGCGGCGTCCATCTCTTTGACATGGACAACAACGAGCTCGCCTCGTACGGAAAGGGGCTGTCCCATTCGGCGGAATTTTCCATTGGCAAATCGAGTCTGGTGAGTAGCTGCTGGTTTTGCTAGCCCTTGTGTCGCTGGTTCGCTGCCTGTGCTGATCTTCATGCATCCACCCCGCAACGACCAGAAAAACGTGAGCATTGCACCTCCAGGTACGGTCCTCCGGTGCAAACCATGCTAGTCTCATAGAGCCGAAGGAGCGGCGTTGCGAACATGAAGTATTCAGTCTGCCATGGCGCTTACCGGGCTGGCAATCGCATCGGACACCGCCGCTGTGTCGTCACAGGGAACATGGTCCGAACCATCAAAATTGGCCGAGTCAAGTTCGCGCCCAATGCCTCAAAAGAGTACATACAGAATCCCAGTCCATCACACTTCCTGGCGACACAGGGCAAGACCGCCTTCATCTGGGACATGGAACAGAACACTGTCACCACCCGGGAAACGGTGGGGCCGTTGTCGAGCATGCATCCGCGCAAAATGAGGAGAGTACTGACTCTGTTGATCATCCACATCACTCCATGGGGATCTATCCCACACAATTGACCCTGGGTACCTCCAGTTTGCAAAAGACCATCTACTGTCCGTGGACTGGTCACCGCATCCATTCGGCCAATCGCTGATTGCCGCTGGTTCCGTTGACCGATCCGTCAGCCTGCTTGATCAGCGTCAGATGGGCCTCGGAGGGGTTAAATCCTCGGTGGTAAGCATACGATGTGTCATTTGCCGGATGTATACGTTTGGCACATCGATGGCATATCGACGAGCTGGATGAAGGGCTTGGTCCATGTACTATGCTGCTGACTGTGACTCTTCAACCCCCCCCCCCTCGCATGATAGGTGTGGAGCGTTGCGCGTGCTCACAATGGAGTAGTGTCATGCACTCAATTCAATCCGTTTGTGCCGTACTGGCTCGCCACTGCAGGTACGTTAGCAGTTGGTGGGCGTATGCGTGGCAGTATTGGTTCGCTTCGGGTGGATGAGATAGCCATGGTGGAGCTGAAACATCGTGCTTGCATCTGTGCATTTGATAGGCGACGATGCAGTGGTGCGACTGTGGGATATCCGATACTCCAAATATCCAGCTGGAAAACTTGAGGGCAGCTACTCCGCCATTGACTCGGTAACGATGCGTGTACAACTTGGTCGCATGGTCGCATGGTCGCATGGCCGCATGGTCGCATGGTCGCTCGCGGGGAGGGGGATTTATGCAAGTACTATCTGGCGGGCATCTGTATGCGCTTACAGCTGCCTTTCGCCAGGGAGCCCAAATCGATCGAGTACTGAGCCTCCTCACTGTGCGCCTGTATTCTATCCACAGATGTGCTGGTCCAACACGCACTGCGATGTTGTTTCGGTGGGGTGCCGAGACGGCGCCTGGAGGGCGTGGTCGTTCACAGCGTCCGTAACGGTGCCGCGGGAGACCTCTGGCACATCGTTCATCGGGCTGCCGAGCTCCGATGGCAGCATGTCCACCACAATCAAGACCCTGATCCGCGAAAGCGTTACCAAGGCCAAGGACGACCAAGGGTGTGCGACGGTTGTTGGCGGCACGATGATTGGCGAGTTTGTCGATAATGCCACCCGAGCCCCCATCGTATCCTGTGAGTACTTGCTTTGCAGCTCCACTCGTCGTCGCAAACGATTGGACGCACCTGCCTGTGGGTGAGGGCGATGGTGCCGTGAACAAGCCGGGCATCCCTGTGGAATGTGCCGCTCGCTCGATATCGGCCTGAGAAGTAGCGAATGAGCTGCGACCACGAAGCCAAACGCTGCGGTCACAAAACCAGATGCTGCGACCACAAAACCAAACCCAGATACTGACCGACACTTACATGGTGCAGGCATCCCATCTGCATCACACCCCGATACCTACTATTCTCTCAGCGGCACGGGCGACGTGATCATGACCACGCTGCGAGGCGAGCTCTTTGCAGCGACGACGCCACACCGCTACGATGCCCAGCGGCAGTCCGGCGAGTACGAGATCGAGTGCTTCGTCAACAACCGGGACCTAGTGTCGGCACTCAATGGAATCCTGCAGCTGTCCAAGTCATGTCGGTTTGAGGGGCGTCTGACATCAACATACGAAGGACAGTTGATCGAGCTGCTGACAGCAAGACCTCCAGTATCGCCGGACTCGTGGACGGTGGCCCCGAATGCGCTTGACAGCGAGCACAGGCTCTCGACGGGTCAGAAGATCGGCGGAAACGAGATGGTTGGAAAGCTGCGCAACGACCTCCAGCAGTGGACCTACTTTCTGCCGCCAAACTTTGAGGCGATGACGCAGTGGTGGGGATTGGTACGTTTTTTTCTTTGCCACTCTGCGTGAGGTCAAGGGTCGATCCGGTTTGTGATATGGCAGGGACAAATGGACCAGCCAGTGCATGGTGTTATCAGTGTGCCGGTCGACACAAAGCAGCGATGCACCGATCAGTGTCGCAGCAGGGATTGCTTCGTGGTGCACGATTTCATTTACCGACGGCATCTTGTCTGCTCTCGCTGCAGATCCCTGTCAAGCTCCGGAAGTCGTTCGAGCTCGAGACGCTAAGATTCAACTCGCTCCGGAGCGTTGAGCGAGGCAGCTGGGAACAAGCACTCCAGGCAGAAAAGTAAGCTTGGATCATCGCCCCCGTGTCTTGCCAATGTTATGCTCCCTGGATGGAGGAGCATGCATATGTTTGTGGGTGTGCGAGGGGATGCGCCGGGCTCTCGGAGCGTAGTCGGGGCAGCTAAACCAGATACTCAACGATCGTGCTTCCTTCGCTTGTCTGTGTCTGCCAGAGCCATCTGCGATGGGATGCAGGCCGACTCGACCTACATGGATGTCGAGTCGCTGCAGAGCCTGGTCGAATGTGTCCTCCAAAACGATTTTTGCAAGGGCATCGCCATGGGAATCAAGTTCACGGAGATATATGAAGACGACCCGGCGCGGCATCTGCAGGATCTGGCGGATCTGTACAACATCATGCTGTTCCCGACGGTTCACGACCAAGGCAGGTGGATGCCGCCGGTGACTGCTCTAGCGGGCGAAGACGCTCTGCTGACGACAGCTGGACAGAAGCCTCGTCAGACAATCATTGCAGAATACCACGAAGCCAAGCGGCAGGGCGAGATCGAGTTTGTGCCCATCCGCCCGTACCGCGCCGGTCCCTCGCGAGAGCGAAGCGAGTCTGTCACAAGCGTTATGCAAGGAGGTTCGGTCGGCAGCCAGACTCCATTCCTCGACACCAAACTCGCCAAGCTCGGCACACCAACCCTCAGAACGTCAATATCGGTGGCAGGGCCATCGACGCCGACGTCCATGACGATCAATAACCTGGCAAGCTTGGCAGAGGAGCCTAAGCTGGGTTTGAACGGGAAGGTGTCGATCCAAGTGAGTCCCCCAACCGACACGAACAGCCGCCGCAGGGCCATGATCGAGACGACCGTAACGAACCCAAAGAACGTTATCCCTATGTTAAAATTGGAGGCGTAAGTGTGAAGTGCGATGTGTGTGAAATGCGATGTGTGTGAAATGCGATGTGTGTGAAATGCGATGTGTGTGAAATGTGAGAAATCAAGTTGCGCCATGGTTTTGAAGTTCGGTTTCCTCAGAAACTATGACACGACACACCTCCGTGCCATTTTCCAGGCTGGTCATGAAGCTGCTGGCCAACCCAACCAGATCGGTGGAAGAAGATATTGTGCGCCTGTTTACTCCAGTCGGGAGCGACACCACCGGCGGACGGGATGGCCTCGGCCATCTTGTCGTGAACCGAGAAAAGACCATATCGGCATACAGCAGCCGCATTTACCTGGACTGCCTCGTGGCAACCAAACGTTTTGAAGAATACTTTATTGTGTTCTTTGAGATGAATACGGTGAGTAGTTGATCTGCGTGGGGGCGAGCTTGGGGCGGATGACTGGATGAATGCATGGATCAATGAATGGATCAATCGATGGATGGATCAGTGAATGAATGGATTAGTCGATGGATGAACGAATGGATGGATGGATTAGTCGATGGATGAACGGAATGCGAGCTATAACTGCTGTCCTCGTCGTGGCATGTGCTCTCCATCAACACTTCGGTGGTGGGGGAATCTCGCCCACAATCAACAGAACTATCCGCAAACGGACTTTATCAAAACCGTCCTCAAGCACGCCGAGCGAGTGGCCCTCGTGCGTCTGAAACGGCACTCCGAGGGTCAGATCTTGAGCTGCATCACCAAGGTTCTTGAGGGCGGAGCCAAGTCGACCCTGGGCGAGCTGGCTCTGGAATTTGCGAAGCGGACACGGGAGCTGCTTGTGGTACAGCTGCGGATCGGATGCTACTTTGCCCAGGCGGGTGAGAACAAGAGCCAGTGGGACCGCGAAGGGCTCGAGGCTCTTCAGAGGATGGCACAGACCATGTGTGCGATTCTGAGGTAGGCAGAGTGCGAGGGAGCGTCGCGGCCGAGCAGGGTTGACTGGCTGTTACTTTGGGGCCCCAACCCATCGCAGACCGGTTGACCTCGCCGGGGTTGTCGAGCGACGAGGCAACGAAGCTGCTGTGCGGGAGGGATCTTGACTCAAGTGCCATCATGTCTTGCGACAGCAACACCGGTGCCAACGTGCTCACAAGCTTGGAGCACATCGAGAAATACATAGGCAAGTCTCCGGCCTCACCTGCACTCAGGTAAGCACTTGGGAGTGCACATTGTCCAACGAGATTGTTGAAGTCGTTTTGGCCAACACACCACACGGTTGAAGCGGCGGTGCTGACTTCTGTGGACTGCAGTGCTGACTGCTGAGTGCATTGCTGACTGCTATCTCCGTGTGCATCCTTCCTTGCTCGCCAGAGAGGCTGCCCAGGCTGCCGTCGAGATCATCCGCGAGGTGTATCTCAAGTTTCCCAAGCGTGACAAGCGAGATCCGGTCGTCGGCGGGGTCATCATCGAGGAGGTTTCGTCGCTCCAAGAGCGCCTCGGCAAGATCCTCAAGGCCGAGGGCGCTTCGGAAAGGAGCTGAGCGGGACGGTGCGAGAGATGTCGACCCATGTGGAGAATCGACTATATATACATATATACATATATATATATATATATATATGCCGAGCGCCAGATACACTGTATTCAGGGGGGAAATGGGACACCTGCCCACAACCCATTTGTCAGCGGAGTATGCAATGTGCTTGCGTCTAACTATGCCATAAGAAATAGAACAGATCACTTTGGCAGCCTCCGAGTGAAGACCACCGGTCGCAGTGCAGCGATGCGGAAATCGAGGGTGCTGTGTTGGCCATGACTGCGATGGGTGGGTGTATTCAGTTCAGAAAAAACAACTCTCATGGCTCAAAACGGGGGTGTCCCATATCATTTCGGATATGCTGTATGTGGCAGTGCTGGCAGCCAGGGTCAGGCTTCGGGCGGTGCTTTTGCGAATCGTCGCGGGCATCTTGGATCCTGATCTGCCCGACCATCGATCCGGCTCGCCTCCTCCTGCTCCCTCTGTCCGCGGGCCAACCACGATAGTCACCACCACCGCAAGCGCTGCTGAAACAGCAACCACGACAGCGCAATGAGCAGAATAAACGCACCCGACTCACGCACAAATCTGCCCCGTGCCGATGGCGATGGCGATGGCGATGGCGAGCGGCTGCGTCGATGGATCCAAAAGGCGATCGTCCAATGCTCGGACCGCGGCCTGTTTCGATCGGCCAAGTGGTGAGCTCAAGCCCGCGGCCTCTGGTTGCTGGATGCTGGTCGCTGGCTGGTTGCTGGCTGGTTGCTGGCTGGTTGCTGGGCAATTCTCGCCGTGGTCTCGGTCGTCCGGCCCTCGCCCGCGATACAATCAGCGGATTCCGAGGCATGACCAAGGCCATGGCTTCTCCATGCAGGGCCGTGTCTTCGCATTCAACAGCTCATCCATCGATTCCCTCGTCTATCCAGGCTTGCTGAACAGCTTGTCGCTTTCTCGGCCGACCAGCCCATCGCCCCCATCCACCTGTCAATGCTAGAGCAATCCTTGGGTAGCCAGCCGCAGCTCGATCTCGACTCGACGCATCCATGTTTCTCAGAATACCTGCTCGCCAGGACATACTTTGACCTGCGAGAGTTTGATCGGTGCAGCCATGTCCTGCAGTCGTGCCAGGGCAAAGCCGGCGGCCCAGAGCATCCAAAGATGCTGTTTCTGAGACTGTACTCGCAACTGCTGGTAGGAATCCCAAGGCAAGAGGGGCAAAGGAAGAAAGGGAGGGGGGATCTGTTGAGGGGGAGAGATCGGCAGATAGGGTGGATGAGCAACAAGACATTGATCTGAGTCGGCGGGTGTGTGCGTGAATCAGCGATTGTCGACGAGGGATCGAGGCTGGCGACAGCAGCAGCGACAATCTGGTGGCCGAACTGCGAGTTTTGTTCACCACCGCCACTGATCTGTCTTCCAGGGAGGCGAGAAGCGCAAAGAAGAAGAGGGCCTGGCGATCGCAGGTAACGTTCGTTGCTGTTGATGCGATGAGGGTGAGGGGGGTGTTGTTAGCACAGCGAGCGAGTTCCCTCCCTCGAATACTAGCGCAGATGCCATGGCGGATCTTTACAACAGTGGGCATCTCGCGGCTCAACTCTTCCGTCAATTCATTCCTTTCGTCCGCTGACGGACCCCAAGGTCCCCTCGAGAGCCAGCAGCCCAACCGCGAGCTCGGCAGCATTTACGATGAGCTCCTGCCGATGTATGAAGCAGACGAACTCGACGGATTCCTGCTGTACCTGTAAGTGAGCGTCGATCTTGACAGATGCATGGATGGATGCATGGAATGGATGGGGTGTGCGTTTGTGGATGATATCGAGGTTCGACGAGACAGTGAAGCAACCGCAGCCCCGCCCTCTCAACTCTCTACTCATGCACACTGGCTGCGAATGAATGGGCTGAATGGACGGATGAATCGATTCGTGGACAAATGCATGGCAGTTTTGGAGTGGTTTGCAGCAAGCAAAACGCGAAGGATTTGGCGAGAACGGCTCTCATCCGGTCGGTCCAGCGATATCCGCTCAACTGGAGCGCCTGGCTCGAGCTGACATCGGTGGTGGATTCGGTATCACTGGTAAGCGATGGTGTCGGTGAACACAGTGTCCAGAGTTGAATGGATGGATCTGGGGCCAGACAGCAACGTTTCGATTGAGTGAGGGCTGAAAGTCAGGTCTGGCTCCGATGATCTATGTATCGCTCACTCGATCTTCTCCATCACCGCTACAATCCAGCTGGATGAGCTTCAGACGCAACTTCCATCGCTGAACCACTTTACGACAACCGCGTTTCTGCTGAACCTGTCGATCGAGCTCAACCTGCTGGACGACAAAGCCGACGAGCGCATCGGGGTCCTGACGAAGCTCTTTCCCGAGAGCCTTCCGAACCAGGCGGCCAAGGCCATGTTGCTGTACAATAGCCAAGGTGGGTGGCCAGGGCACGATGTTAAGTGATAACGGGGGGGGGCCAAGGCTGGAGCAGGGTTAGGGACATTGCCATCTGGCAAGGTTGAAACAGCGCTGTACATCCGAGGCATGTTCAGCGAGTGAACGACGGTTTCTCAACTACCTCTGGCTGACTCGATCCAACAACTATTGCCTGCCTGTCTGTCTGTCTGTCTGTCTGTGGGAGCAGACTTTGAGCGCGCTGAGGTAGCATTCGAGAAGCTGCGAAAGGCCGACCCGCACTCGGTCGAGTTTATGGACACCTACTCGCACGTCCTCTTTGTGATGAAGAAGCGTGCCCAGCTGAGTTATTTGGCCCACAATGCTGTCGGCATTGACAAGTACAAGGCAGAGACCTGCTGCATCATTGGTACGAGTCGGAGCCCGGCGGTGGATTGTGAACGAGGGAGAGAGATAGCTGGATACATTTGAGGCGAATTGCGCTCGCTGATTCCGGTCCATGATCTGCTTCCCTGCCACGGCTTCGATCAGCCAACTACTACAGCCTACGCGACGAGCACGAGCGGGCAGTGCTCTACTGTAAGCGAGCGCTGAAACTGAATCGGAACTACATCCAAGCCTTCATTCTCATGGGCCATGAAATGGTCGAACTGAAGCTGCTCCAGGCGGCAATCGAAGCATACCGACGCGCGATAGGTATGTGGATACTCTCGATGAGGAGGCGGGGAGAAGGGAGTGCCACTGATGCTTGGCGATACCGAACGATGGGAAGAGGGCAGGTCAAAATCAAGTTGGTTCGAAATGCGTTTGTCAGAACAGGAGGGGAGACATGAATGCAATTGACGTTGCCTGATGTAACTTTGCCCTCCCCCCAACAGACATCAACGAGCGGGAGTATCGAGCATGGTATGGGCTGGGTCAGGCATACGAAATGCTGCGGATGCCCTCGTATGCGATCTATTACTACACCAAGGCCGTGACGATTCGGTAGGCAGACATTCGCCCCTCAGCCATGGTTGCAATGGCGACTGCTGTGCTGCAGGGAAAGACACACGAAAGCAGTCAGGGGTGGGGAGGGGAGGCTACGATTCGGCTGCGACAGATTCCCACACCCGACGAACTCACGCGCCCACGCTCAAACTTTGCTTGCAAATGGCAGACCCGAAGATGGCCGCTTCTGGGTGGCTCTGGGCAAGTGCTATGAGGAGAGCGATCGGCACGACGACGCCGTTCGATGCTACAAGCGATCGCTGGCGGGAATCGACATGGATCCTGGCGTGCTGGTTCGCCTGGCGCAGTACAGTCTGTCGGCCGGGGACGTGGCGGCGGCGGCACGATACTACAAATCAGCCGTCGAAAACGACAAGGTACGGGCAAGAGATGACCAGACCCTCTGATAGAATGGTGTGCATCGGCCAGAGAGCAAACAGCACCAGACCGATCCGAATGGCTGACACCTCATATATTCATCTGTTTCGAATGATCAACGATTCCCCCTCCCGAACGAATGAACCAAACGCTGTTCTGGCCGTCCATGGTCCTGGATATCCGACTTGCCTGCAACGATACCGCTGGCCCAGACAAAGCCAGAGGATCTGGACGAGGCAGAGCAGTTCCTGAGCCAGCACCGGCAAAAGTAATGCGGCGAACACGATTCGATCGGAGGGAAGCACCATCGCCCTCGCCCCCTCCACTCCACTGCACTCCACTGCACCCTCTCCAGCGAGCTCGCATCGGACGAGGCGGGGAGGAAGCATCGACTGTTCTGCTCGGGGTCTGGGCCGGACCCTCAACCACAGCAATCCACCAGACCTGTCCTGCCGACGCGATCAGCACGGGTATGGCGGGATGAAGGAGGGGGGAAGAGAGGAAAGAAGAAGCCCCGATCCAGTTTGGGTGAACACGGCGAACAAAGCCCGAAGGAGCAGAGGACGGAAACCTGAGTCATGGGACGAAGCCCTCAGGGTCACGCGCGGCTCTGGGCAGACCGCCAGCCAGAGCGAGGGGCCGAAGAAGCAAGATGCAGTTGTGGTGGGGGGGGGCAGGTTGATGGGGAACCGGCAGATGACCAGCACAGAAAGAAAGGCAGGACCATGCCGGGGGGAAGTTGGTGGAAGTGGCACCGGGGGAAAAGCAGGGCGGACAGCAGCGAAAGAGTGCAGGGGTTGTTGTTGTTGTTGGAAGGACATGCCAAGCACGGCAAGGTGAACAGCAACAGGAGCAATAGGAGCAATAGGAGCAGTAGGAGCAATAGGAGCAATGGAGCAATGAGAGCAGAAGCGTCACACAAATCCATAAACAAGCTGGCAACAAAAGGCCGTGGGAACACGCTGCGATGTACATGTCCCTTTTCCCTCTTGGCGCGGCAGGTTGCACAGCAGACCAAGGTCTTTCTCGTTTGTTCCAGGCTGTTTTGTGGAAGTCGAAAGACCACCGACACGGATGACCGGCTGTGCGATCCAAGCTGGACAAGCGAGGCCAGGTGGCACCTTGCAGCGACCAGATGACAACGTCATGGGAGGCGGCGTCGGGAACAGAACTCGTCGCGGCGAGCCAATCCGGCAGCAGGGGAAGGAAAGAGTCCACCACAGACACGTCGAGACGAGGGACAAGCACGAATCCGGAAGGCGACCGGGGTGGGATAGCGGCCACAAATGAGGAGGGAGGAAAGGCCCGGAGATGGAGCGTGGATAGGGAGCAAGGAGCCCCGCAGCAGCTACACAGGCGCGATACATGCGCAGAACAGCCGGTCAGAGGTGGAATCGAAGGCGGTACACGGGATCCCCGCTGTGGCCGGACTGGGCAGCAAACAAACGGAGGCCGGCTGCGATTGGTGCATGGCGACTGAGCAGCGAGCCGAGTGGGGGGCAGCAGCAGATGTATAGAAGCGAATGTGTGTCGCCAGGAACCGGAGGGCCGAGGACAAGGCGGGCAGGCAAGCGAGGGGGCACTGCGGCGCCAAGGACAGAATCGGTTGTGCGATCTGAGCAAAGGACTTGCATGAGTCAAAGCGGTGCTGCCGAGGCCATTGATTGAACAGGATGGTCGCGGGCCTGGACTGAGCAGGAGCTGTGCGGGTTGGTTGTGCGGGCGCCGGTCCTTCGGAACGCGGAACCAACTGGCGGAGCACCGCACGGCTCGGGGCAGCGGTGCAGGCGGTGCAGGCGGTGCAAGCGGTGCAGGCGGGGAGGTGGCTCTGACGGGGGCGATGTTTGACGGAGAGCGAGCAGGCAAGCGACAGGACCAGCACGCAAGCGACGCCGCCGGCCCCGATGACAGCCGCGGTTGTTCTTGCGGTGTGCTTCGACCATCTGCTGTTTGGCTCGACGGCGCCGAACGGTCGCACACAAGCCGAATCTGCGGCGGCCACGCGGACAGACGCAGAACACAGGCCCGCGCAGGCGGTGGCACAGATCGGCACAGATACAGCGCAGCGGGGGCACGTTTGCGACGCAGCGCTGGCCAATGACGCACTGCCAGAGCGGGATGGCGGCGGAGTGGCGTCGCTCGCACGCAGGGTATCCGCCGCGCAGAAGGATTCGCGCGGTCGCACGGCGGGGCTGCGCAGCCGCGATTGGGACCGCCTTGCTGGCAGGGCGCGGCGATCCAGCGGCCGCTGATTGGGCGGCGGCGAGTTCTTGGCATCCGCACGGGCTGTGCGGGTTGCGCGGGCGTGCGGGCTGGCCGTCGCTGAACATTCCTCTGCTGTACAGCGACATTCGATCATGTCTGTACAGAAACAACGGCGCGCCAGCCTCGGCGCGTGTGCGCACCACGCCGCCCCCGGCCTTGTGTGGCAGCGCGCACACACACACACGGCACGCACGATGTGTCACCGGCTGCCGCTTCTCGCTGCGTCCTCGCTGCGTTCTCGCCGGGGGGGGGCAGGCTGGGTCGGGTCTCAGACCGGATCGGATGGCGTCTGCGGGAAGAGAGAAGGACGTCTGCGTTCGGATCAGACCGCCTTCTGCATGTGGCCGTCCAGCCGTGATCGGCTCTGTTCGCTCGTCGAGCTGCCCCAGTGATGGGCCGGGGATGGATTGCGCTGCCAAGCGTCGCCCGTGGGGGGTGGTCGCTGGTCACGATGGCATTCGCCTTGCGGGCCGCGCTTGCGTCAGCTGTCCTCGCTGGTGTTCATTGAGCGTCCCTGTGTCGCCGCTGAGTCGGTTGGACTGTTCGCGGTCTGTATCCTTCCGTTCCCAGTTGTACAGCAGCATCCCTGCCGCCCTCCCCGCCGCCTTCTCGGCTCGGTCTCGGTCTCGGTCTCGATCTCGGCTTGGGCTCGCTCGACGGCGAGCACGCCCTCCCAACACGTTTGCCGCAACTCGGGTCATCGGCCGAGACTGACGATCCTGGCTGGCAACTTGTCCTGTCTGCATCGACCGAGACCCTCACCGCTGCCGCCTCGATTGCCCTGTTCTCTATCACTCCATCGCCCTGTTCTCTATCACTCCATCGCCCTGTTCTATCACTCCATCGCTCTCTCGCTCTCGCTTCCTGTGTCTCCCCCCGCTCTTCAACGCCAACTCATTCAATCGCCCTTGCTCTCTCTCGCCCCTCTTTGTGGCCATTCCGTCTTCTCGATCGCCCTCCGGACGCCCTTGTTTCCCCCCAGGATTCCATTTTGGACGCCCCACCGCCAGCGATCCCTTGCTGCTGCCGCTGTTGTGCGCCCCAGTTGTTGCTTGTCCTGTCCGCGTGTTGGATACAAGACTGCTTGCCGTGTCAACAAGGGCTCCCCACTGCCCTTTTCCGTCCGTTCCACGCCTCCGCCGCCGACCCGCCAATCACTCGTTCGCCTTCCAATTCGGCCTCTGCACGTCCCCGTCCTCGACCCGCTCTTCGGCGGTTATATTCTCGAACTTTCCCCTCGCCCCGTTGCACCTCCATCTTTTGCTCGTCCGTTTTCCTCTCGGCCGTTCCTTTGCCCCCTGCGTGCTGCTGGCTTTCACTCCCTTCCTGGCCAGCCCCATCACGTTCCTGGACCCATCTGCATCCCATTCAATCGAATCCCTTTCGCTTCCCCCCCCCTGCTGCTCGCCGCTCGCTTTGGCCCTGTCCGTGCCTGCAATCTCCTGTTTGCACTTTCGCTCTCCTGCTCTTGAATGCTTGTCAGCCCGTTTCTCCCCTTGGCCTGATCCGACCCTGGCTTGTCTCCACAACCCTATCAAGCGCCAACCATCTCTGTCTGCTGAACATCCCAGGCCCCGCCTGTGCTCTCTCTCTCTCCGTTGCCGCCCTTCCTGATTGTATCTCCTGACCGGCTTCCCCTCTTGCTTTTGTACCAGTCAAAGCTCGATTCATCGGATCCTCCTCGCCTGTCTGCCCTCCCCCGTCGCCCCCTCGCTCTCCCTATCGCTCTGAATCCATTTTTTCGGGGTTCGGAAATTTCGTGATTCACCCTCCCAGTCAGTTGTGCACGTCTTCCCTTCCCTCCCAGTCTCGGCTGCCCTCCTTCCTTTATCCCGAACCCTTTTTTTGTCGGATTCTTTCTCTCCGACTGTCCTGTTTCAGAGCCGCTCCCTGCCTCACACGCACCCGACTCTGCCGAAAACCTTCCATTTGTTCATCGCACCCACCCATCCGCCTCAAACCAGCGCACACCTCTCCCCCATGGCTACCAACTCGCGCACTCACGCCGTGAACCTCAAGCTCGCCCAGAAGCATCGCTTCGACTCGAGGCACCAGGGCGAGTCCTACTCGCGATACCTCGACCAGCTCCTCCAGACCCTGTTGGATCTGCAGCGCTATCCGCACGGCTACCGCTTCTCCACTCATGCCCTGACCACCGTCCGGACCCGTCTCGAAGACGCCTCCAACTCTTCCGTCTCTGATCAAAAGTCCAAAATCTGGCGTCTTTGGCTTCAGACGGCGACCAAGGCCAAGATGGTTCTGCTGATGGACCTGTGTTCGCCTCCGCGATCCGTTTTCGCCCTCGAGGCTCCGGCGCACCCGCTCGTTCACTCCGACACCTTTGGTGGTGCCTCCCACTCTAGCCTGCCGTACTCGCCCGCAGACCGTTCCTCCCGTCCTTCATCGGCCACTTTCTACCTGCCGTCGCACCCAAGTCCAATCAACGTGCGGCACAAGTGCACCCATCCTGAATTTGCCGAGATGCTTCTGGACCTCAACGAGTTTGGTCATGAGTGGGCCATCCGCACGGGTTTCCTGGAGCCCTTCACTCTCGACTGTCCGCCGCACATTCTCGAAGCTGCCTCAAAGAAGAGCCCCTCGATCGAGGTAGGTCGTCCTGCCATTATACGGCTTCCCTCCCTTGACAACCGCGTGCGACCTTTCTTGCCTTTGATCTGTGTGCCTTTTGCGCTACATTCCACGCAATGTGCTGACTTCGTTGTCTGCCTGTGTCGCTTCCTTCTCGCCTTGGCTGAACCCCTCAGTACGAATCAAGGCCCTCGAGCCACGGCTATCTCCACAGCGCCCCCAGCTACCACCACCATCAACGGCCTGTCCACAACGACCAGGGCCATCGCCATGAATACTATCCAGAATATCGAAGCGCCACCCCTCGCTCCGCAACGCTCACAGCCTCGCCGACCCAGCCACCGTCGACCCTGTACTTTCCGAAATCCCTCTGGCGCACCCAGAGCTCCCGCGACGCTCCCTCGCGCATCGAAAAGTCCATCACCCCGCCGTACCGATCTCGCCCGCATCGCCGCATCTCGATTGACTCGCTGCTGTCGCATGAAGAAGACGCCTCGGTCTCGCCGTCGATGCCCTCGCGGCATTACCCCAGCGAGCGCTCGTCGTACTGGCCGCCTCTCAGCCCCGAGTCGGGATATCTGCACAAGCAGGACCGCACGTCGGTGGCGTCGTCATGAGCAACCTTGGCATGTTAAGTGGCCGTTTTTGGACTCTCTTCCGTCGCTGTGCTGTGTGCTTCTCCCATTTCTGAATAGCTGGCCTTTTCCTTCTCTCGATTCCCCCATCCCCAATCTTGTCCCATTCACACGCTTTCATTCATATATCGAAGAGCCTGGTGCTTTTTGTATACTAGAGTGCATCTGCCTCTTTTAACTGCAGTCGCCGCGCCTCGGTCGCTCTCGGGCCTGGCTTTGCGCTGTGTTGGTCCATAATACATTTTGCTATCCATCGACATTTGCTCCTCGACCCATTCGCTTTGAAATCCGAGAATCCAGCGGCGACGCTGCACCCTCGCCGATTGAATATATGCGCGTGCGCATCTTGTCGGCGTCCCTCCCTCGATCGCGATGCATATCGTTGCCGTCCCTTGGAATCGGCTGTCCGGCGGTGCCTCGATCCGATTTCCGCCATCCGGATCCGTTCTCGCTCTCTCGCTCTCTTCTCGCTCTCCAAATGCGCGTCCTCGCTCCTCGCCGGCTCGACTCCCCTTGCCTTTCTCTCTGCCTGCTGGTCTCGACGTGCCTTTCGCGCTGCCCTGCCTTGACCTGCCTTGACCTGCCCTGCCCTCCACTTGCACACCCGGCCCGTCGCCCTCTGTCTCGACCAGCGCCCCTCCCCTTTATACTGTGCTCAAGCGACGCTGTATCTGCCCGAGCCATGGACAAAATCACAAACTACTTTGATATGACCAACTTGACGGCCATGGCCAACAAGGTCAAGGCCGTCGTGATGAACTACACCGAGTGGCAGGCCAAGGTCGTCGAGGCCACCAACAACGAGCCATGTAGGTCGCCTCTCTCTTTCTATATATATATAAACCTCTTTCTCTCTGTGTATTTTTCGATCGCTTGCTCCTTGTGTTATTTTGTTGTTCTCAGCCGTCTCTTTTTTTTGGGGGGGGGAGGGGAGGGGAACGGGGGACTTTCTTCGCGACCGCACGGGAGGAGGAGGCAACCCGAATGAGAGTCGCTTCGCGGAGGGGATTATCGTCCGTGTTGGATTCCGGCCACGGGCTTGGGTGTTTGCGACCGAAGTAGGGGTGAATGAAGAAGAAGAAGACGAAGAAGAAGCAGGAAGACGGCGTGGTGGAGGACTTGCGAAAGGATCAAGAGATATTTGAGGCCGCAGCACAAGAACCTCCACTCCCCGCCAGCAAGCCCGTCAGCGAGCAAGCCAGCCATCCGGCCGCTGTGGATTTGAAACAGCGAGAGCTCGACTCTGGTGGGACACAAGACTGGATCGAAGCTCGTTCGCTCGAGGCATCCGAGGCATCCGAGGCGAGGGAACCGGCTGTTGTCCATGCACGGCACGGGAATCCGATTTCACCATCCATCGAGCCCTCAAGGGTTTCACCAGAGATCCAAGCCATCGGTCCCAAACAAGCCACCGTCAGCACCCAAACACACGCCGGTCTCGATTCCGATAGCCTTGATGTTACAATTGGCCCCATTCGCCCGTTTCTTCTCATCTGCCCATTTGCCCATTATTTCCCTGGCTCACAAACGACACTCTTTCCGTCCATCGCTACAATTCGCTACATTCCACTGCAATCATATACAATTCACTGCAATCATATACAATCATATTCAATCATATACAATCCACTGCAACCATCTGCTCCGAACGCTGCTTTGGCGAACCGCAACCAGGGGGCGCGAGCTCGACACTGATGCAGGAAATTGCGCAAGGTAAGCCCCTCCCAAATCTTCTGTTTCGTTCTTGCGCCCGGGTCCAGCGTTGTTCTGACGACCTTCTTTTCTATCAACGTTCGATGGAAATATCTGCCATCTTCGACCCCACCCCACCCCCTCCTCCGAAAAGGAACTAACCACTAGTAAGCGTCGCGCTCGTGTGCTGCAGCCGGGCAGAAGCACTTTCAAAAGCAAACCCCCCCCCGGATTCGTTTGCAGAGGCCTTGGAAGCCAATATGTGCTGCTTGTGTGGCTGTGTCTGCTTGGATTTGCAAATCCAAAACCCGGGACCGCGGATTTCCATTCGAGCTCCATCTGCTTGTCCCTGCTGACTCTGTTCTGCTTTTGGATCCTCCCTCCCTGGCCGCCTATACACCAACGCCACTGTTAGCGTGCACATGAACGAGATCGTCGACATGATCTTCAAGCAGATGCAAAACACCGGATCGAACTGGAGAATGACCTACAAGGTGATGATCGGTCCAGGCCTGGACTCACTCGCCGATGCACACACGCATATCCACGGACGGCTCAAGCGACCAGCGATGGAACAGCGCAGCGCCGCGTGTCGTTTGAGACAACCTCTGGGCTCGTCTCTCCCCTCCCTCCGCGGCTCAGACTGATGCAATGGATTCGCTCTCGCCGTCGACAGGCATTGCAGCTGCTCGAGTACCTCGTCAAGAACGGCTCCGAGAAGGTCGTGGACTCGAGCCGCGAGCACATTTACGAGGTCAAGGCCCTCAAGAACTTTTCTTACATTGACGAAAAGGGCAAGGACCAGGGCATCAACGGTCAGTGCCAGTGACTGGAGGCAGATTTGGCTTCCGGGGACGTTCATTGCCGTTGTTGTTGGGTTGCTTGGTCACCCGGGTGCTGTGTCCTTCTTCCTTGATACCCCAGCGGCTTATTCGATCGTGTGCCTTTCCGCTCTCTTGGATAGTTCGCAACCGCGCAAAGGAGATTGCCGAGCTTCTGTCCGACACCCAGCGCATCCAAGACGAGCGTCGAAAGGCCAAGGAGAACCGCAACAAATACAAGGGCGTCGAGGGCGGATCGGGCTTCAGCTCCGGTTTCAGCTCTGGCCCCAGCTTCTCCTCGGGCGGGAGTCGCTACGGCCTATTCGGAAGCGACTCATACAGTAACAGCGACTCGGCGCGAGGTATGCACTTTTTGCGCACTATACCTTGCAATCCGCATTCGATATCCTGGTCGTTCTGACGTGTCCCGCTGTGTCCCAACATCAGGCTCGAGCGGGTACCAGGACGCCCCAGCAGCCTCGAGCACCGGTGGAAACACCTCCAGAACCCGATCTCCAGAGCGCAAGGGAGCCGAGTCCGGGTACGACAGCCGTCCACAGTCTGCACTCCGCTCCCACCTTTCTCCATCGACCCATTCCCTTCTTTGGCTGCCCTTCTGCTCACGCTCGCCGCTCTCCACCTTGGTCTGCCTTGCCTCGTGTATCACCAACTTCAAAACCTAATTCGTCATGGGTGGGGGTATTGTTCCTTCCTTCCCCCTCCTCCTCCTCCTCCTTCTCCTCCGTCCAGAACCAAGAAAATCAACATTATCATGTCCAGCGGCTCGACAGCTCAGTCTCAGGGCAGCCAAGGCGCTGCCTCCACCGTCCCGACCGCCAACCTTTTCGACTTTGGAACCGCCAACACAGCCGATGGCGACGATTGGGGCGACTTTGAATCGGCTCCAAGCCAGGCCACCATGCCGAACGTTGCCGCGCCTGCACCTGCACCTGCCTCTGCAGGTTTTGCCAGCTTTGGTGCTTTCCAGGGCACCAGCGCCTCGAGTAACGTTGCGAGCAGCAGCAACGGTGCCTTTGCCAGCTTCCCTGCTCCCCCTCAGCCGCAACAGACCGCCGCCACTTTGTCCTCGTTTGCGGCCTTTGCTCAGCCTCAGGCCGCTGCCCCTGCCCCTGCCCCTGCCGTCAACAGTGGCTTTGCCAACTTTGCCCAGTTCCAGTCGACCCCGCTTCAGCCGACACAGGCCAACAACAATGGCTTCCCGCCTGGATTCGGTGGACCTTCGCCCATGGCGACGCTGCAGCCAAAGCCTTTGTCGTCCACCAACCTTGGACTCACTGCTTCGGCGACGGTATGTATCCTTATACTTGGAATGGATCGGGTGCGAGTTTGTGTATCCTGAGCAGCGGGGAGGGCAGGGAGAGTTGGTTCCGAAGAAAGGCACTCTGGACAATTGTCCATTTCATTTCCGCATCTGAGCGGACAGTAACGATCCGCCATTCTAATATCGTGTTTGATCTTGTCCTATTCGGCCCTGCTTCGTCCCATCCGGCCCTGTTCTGTTCTTGCGACACTGTGCCATTGTGTAGGCCTCGGTGGCTTCCTCCGGCGCTCCAGGATCGACTGGTGCCCTCGCTGCCAACGATCCCTTTAGCAAGCTTGTCTCGCTCGACCCGAGCTCCCTGTCGACCCCCAACCGCCCGGTCGAGAAGACTGGCCCAAGCCTCAACGCCCTCGGCAGCGCCAACACCCCGGTGCTCTCGACCCCGCTCAGCGGCAACTATGGATACGGAGCAATGCGCCCCAACCCAGCCGTCGGTGGCGCCTGGCCTGGTCAGGCTCCTGTCAACCAAGGCTTCTCGATGTCGGCTGGCAACGTCCTGCTTCCACAGAACCTCCAGGCTTCTGGACAGAATCCCCTGCAGCCTATGCGACAGCAGCAGCCCCAGCAGCAACAGCAGCAACAGCAGAGCGGGTTCACGGCCGGCCCCAATGCCTTTGATGGCTTGATTTGATTTGACATGACTTGGCTTGATTCGACATGGCTTTGGCTTGGCTTGGCTTTGGTTTGGGCTTGACCATGGAGTTCGTATTCCAGCTTCGGTGCGCTGTCGGGTGCCTTGATGCACCCACCCACCCTCGTTCTCGCCAGCAAAGTCACCTTCCCTCCCCAAGTATATTTGATAGAGCAGCAAGTCGTCCTCCGCGCTTAATTTGGCGACATTCGTTTTGACTTTGGAATGTGTGCGAACCCCGGCACAGATCGCCAACTGATCCAGAGACCTGCAGCGACCCAATCCCTTGACCCACCACCACCTTCCTCCACACTTTCACTCTCACTCGCCATCGTTCTGTCTGTCTCTCTGGCTCCTGGAAATATATGCACACGGCACATCCGCCTCCTCCGTCCATTCAATACAGATCACAATCAAAGAGCTGCGGCGGCCGTGGACAGTGGCAACTATCGAGAAATGTACACTTATATTTTTGGTCGAGCTCTACCTTAATGTCTTTTTTTTTTTTTGATTCTTGTTTATGCCCTTTTGTCTATCTGGTCTGTTCTTGACCTTGACCTTGACCTTGACCTTGACCGCCGAGGTCGGGTGGAACGACCGGAGGCAATAGCGGAGGAGAGCACAGCGAGTAGGGAGGGGGAGAGACGACAATCAAATTTGAAAAAAAAAAGGGGGGGAAAGGGAGAAAGAGAAATAACAAAGTCATCCGGAATCGAGACGGACAGCAGCATGGTACTGAGACAAGAGGGAATCCAAATCCAACAAGATCGTCGCTGAGCCAGACAGCGGCAACAGAAAGAACAGCAACAAAACAACATCAAAACAACGAAAACAGCAGCAGCAGTGCTGATTGGTGGTTACCAAAGGCGGAGGGAATATAGGTTTGAATGAAATGAGGTATGAGAGCTTGACAGCTATTGGTTCAGGAGGGGTGCTCCTGTATAAATGGCACGACGCAGCCTGGCTTAGGCTTAGCTTAGCTTGGGGCTGAGCTGGTTTGTGGCCGCGGCGGCCGAGAAACGTTCAGATGAGCAGTTCAAGGCAGTTGGACGGGACGTGTGTGGTCCGCTGGGAAGCTCGCCCTTCAAGGTCCAAATTTGGCGATGATCGATGCGAGCCATGTCTTCTTCGTCTCGTCAATGCCGCTTGCTTTGCTTTGACCTGACTTGGCTCGCTTCGCTGCGTTAGTGTCCTTGGGTGCGCTTGCGATATGAGCGGGTATGTTGTGTCGGGCACTGCCTTCGACCTGCTTGCTTTCTCTCCTCATCTTACCACAGTAAAGCGCTCAAATTGAATAAATGAAAGTGAGGGAGCAAAGGGATATAAAGAATAAAGAATAAAAATAAAGAATGGAGGAGGCATTGATGGAGCAAGTAAAAAGGAAGGATAGAAGAAGACCACAAACAACGGGAGAGAGGTCGGATAGGGATACTGCAGTCGTCGTTCGTTGTTGATGCTATGGATTGCCGATTGCTTCCGAGAAGAATTGGGGGCCAACCAAGGCCGGGCGTTTCCGGACGAGAAGCGGGCTTGGCAGCACGGGCAGGGATCCCAGCCATTCGGAAAGTGCAATAGGGCAGAGTATATAGAGCGAGAATCAGGAAGATGCGATCGAAATGTAATCGGTGTAATGGGTTTAGGGTGGGCGGCAGTGGTCAGGGGACGAGCAGTAACTAAAAAGTCGTCATGAGATGTTCTTGTGGTCAGATGGAAGGGGAAGAAGAAGAAGAAGAAAGAATGAAAGAAAGAAAGAAAGAAAGAGGGAAAGAGGGAAAGGTAGTTTGTAACATGTATGAGCGGACGGCTGTTGTATCCGGGGAGCAGCAGCCATGACCGAATTCCAGCTCTATGCGAGGCAGAGAGGCGGAGAGGCGGAGGTTCATGGCGTGCACACATGCATCGCGAAATGGAAGGTGCATAGGGAGTAACTTGTCAGAGAGGAATGGAAACGATGACGGGACAGAGCCAATGTGGATGCAAGTGCAAAGATGAAGGTGCCGGATTGGGCCCGGGCAGGGACAGCGGAACGGAGCACATGAAGGGACAGAGAAAGTGTGGAAACCCAGAAACGCCTCGGCAGCCCCCCCCCCGCGAAAGATACGGGAGTGCGAATACATCATCGCCTGTGGTATACACATCGCGGCCGCTTGATTGCTGATCCTCGGATAGTCGGTCCTTTGGTCCTTTGGTGCCGTCTGGGTCTCTACAGCAGAAACTGCAGGGGATTCTCAGCGTCTTGGTCTCGCTGCGGGCCGGCCTTGCTGGGGTCGAGACCCAGCCCTGCTCCCACCGTCGACAAAAAGTACTTGACTTCGGGCTCGAAGCGCGGCGGGTCTGGAGCGAGGATGGCCGAGAGCCTATGCAGCATGTTGAACAGGCCCAGAGACGACACCAGCTCCATGACACCGGCGGGGCTGGCCACGCTCTCAAAGAGCTTGAGCGACAGCTGCCCGGTGTAGGTGCGCTTGAGCGAGGCCGAGGTGCGGATAAAGTCGAGGGCGATGTCGACGCGCGGGTCGCCGATGCATCCGCCAGCAGCCGCAATCGAGAGGATGTGGTGCGGCACCCGCATCTGCTGCGCCAGGAAGGCGGCGTGGCCCTGCAGGAGAAGGTTGCCCGTCTTGGTGGTGTAGACGTACCAGAGGAGCACCTTGGCACCGTGAGACCACTCGGATACGCCGTTGGCGGTCACGCAGGGATCGACGTGGTTCTTGGGTCGCAGGAGGAACTGCCAGAGGGCAAAGCAGACCGCCCGCTTAGACTCTTTGTTGGTCATGTTGCCAAGATACTCGGGGACAAATCCAAGGGTATACTTGAGCCACTTGTTGAGTTGGGTGTGGCCTGTCCGGTATGCCACAGGAGGTTGCTACTGTCAGAACTCGCGCTATCGACGAACAAAGAATACTCAGGTGGCCCTCACCCCTCGCCTCGACATCTCGAGCAGCCTGACACAGATGGATACGCACCTGATGGAAACCCTTTGAGCCACGCGGCTTCGGCTGAGTTGGCGCCCTGAGTGCTCCTCAAGAGCCGCAGAAGGTCCATGACTCGACCAAAGCCCCGGTGCGGGGTCGTTTCTTGCGTCTCGGCCTCGCGCTTGAGCTCAATCCGGCTCTTGAGACTGGCGGGATCGTAGGTCTCTGGGGCGTGTCGGCGGCCCTCCCAGCCAGCGTCGGAGATCTGCTCCTCGGCCCACAGCAGAGCAGCGGCTTCGAGCTCCATACCGACCGAGTCCTGGAGGCAAAGGGAAAGCGTTTGAAAATCAGTTGTGCTGTGCTGCATCGTCCAGCTGTCAAAATACCCTCGTCGCATTGGGCACTTGCGTCAGCATCCCCCACCCCGAGAGTAACTCGGCCCTGTCTCTGTGAGCCCCTTTGACAAGGTCTGCTTACCGTGATGGCGTTTGTCCAGGCAATGAAGGCAGTGATGCAGGCAATCTGCTCATATTCTTCTCCCTTGAAATGCGCCCGCACTCGGCGCTTGAGGTCCGGAGTGACCTTGGATGGGATGGCGCTGGCTGCTGTCGCGAGGAACAGGGCCTCGCTCTCGTACTCTGACAGACGGCTGTCGAAAGGATCGACAATCGGCCGGTAATCGGATTCTCGCGACGAGCTTCGGACCTGGGAGCGCCACGAGCCGTGGAGCATATCGCCTGGTGGGAGGTTGGTAGCGAGCGATGATAGTAGCGGGTGAGATTGATGGCGGATGATGGTTGGAATGTGACAAAGGACGCAAAGGGAGGCAAACGGACAGCTCAGAGCCGATAGGCAGAAGCGAACGGATGACAAAAGCGACCTTTGGTAAAATCACAGCACTGAAAGGGGACTGCATGGCCAGCAGCGACAAGGACAGGCGAGCCGCACAATTATCATCGCAATGCAAAACTCACCAGTAGCAGCGGTATGTGCGGCACAGTAGTAGCTACGGCGCGGCAAGTCGACACATTCAAGCACCGAGCACATGATTGTTCAATCGCAACCAGCGATTTGTACGAGATTGATGGCAAGTCAGTCAACTCTCCCGGGTGGCGATGGAGGATGCCGTGGATCAAGGTGAACAGGCACGCCGTTCAGTGGCACGAATGAAGCACGGTCTTACCATCGATACTGGAGACTGCTGATCAACAGGACGGCACGTCGCAGACGGGCAGTCACCTTGGAGTACTAGCAAGCAGCATGCCGCAAGGGGAGAAGGTAGAGAGCAGAGTAGGAGTGAGTCGGAAGGACATGTCATGATCGCTTGGGTTGGTGGTCACTGTCGACCGCATGGGAAAGCCGCGCGCGCAAATACTCAGTGGCTTACACCCAGATCCACGGCTGGCGTTTGCAGGAGACGAGGCGTGATGATGTGGTACGTCCGGATGGTCGGCGGCCAGAGGGCAAAGGTTGGCAGGGACTTGTCAGGCGAGCCGTTGAACCAGCACATGATATTCGAGAAGCCCTGTGGGATCGCATCGCAACAGCAACAGCGGTTGATACATGGAGAATCGACGATGAGCAGAAGAATCGGGATGTCGGCGCATGCGCCGCAGACCAAGCCAAAAAGAAAATCGACAGAGAGGCTGGTTGGTGCGGAGGCGGGCGGGTGGTTGACAAATGGATAGTCCATGCAGCTGACGAATGCACAATGCCTTCGTCTCATCGAGACAATCGGCAAAGGCAGACAGGCAAGCAGCACTGGGTGCGAGGGTGCCAAGCCAACGAGCGGCGTGCAGGCGTGCATGCAAGTGGGGATGGAGCGACAAGGACGATGGCCGATGCGCGCAGGGTGGAGGAGACTGCGACGCTGCGCCAGACCCAGACTCGGACCATCTGCAGCACACCACACCACAGGGAGAGCAGGCGTCCAGAGACGGACAGGCGTTTGGAGGGGCGGACGAGGGGCATCCACACCGGCAGAGGGCAAGGGAACATCCACACTGGCAGAGGGCAAAGACAGCCGCCGTCTGGTGGGCCGAGGTGCAGCGCGGGACGTGCATCGACCGTACCTGATACTCGCGCTGAACTTCGGCCATGGGTGGACAGTGCGGTTTGAGCAGATCGTTGAGCGTCGGGCGCTCCAGCTTGGTGGACGTTTCCTTGACATAGTCGGGGACGGCCGAGGACGAGCGGAAGTAAGGCTGGTCGGTCTTGGGGGTCTCGGTGCAGCCGTCGGGGCCGCATGGGCTGAGGTTCTCGAGGATGCCGTTGATGACGCTCCCGGAGCTGTGAGAAGCTTCGTCGTCCAGGAGGATCGAGTCGGGCTCGGAGGCACCGTCCTCGGTGCTCGGGCTCCAGACAAAGCTGGACGCGGACTGGGAATAGTCGAGTGTCTTGAAGCTCTGGATGGAGGTGTCGAGAAAATCGTCCTCGGGGCTGGAGGTAATATCGGGGAGGGGCATCTGGGGTGGTCGGCGCTTCTCGGCATTGACGCTGTGGATCGACGGCGAGGATCCGCCGCGCGAGATGACAGGGCTGGAGCTAGTTTAGGAGGATTTGAGCCAGGTGCACGGAGTGCAGGAATGATGTATGGTCAGGAAAGTGCAGCACAGGAAAGGCCGGGTCAAGTGGAGTGGACTGGTGTGGTGTGTGGTTTGCTCGAACTATTCCTGGATACTCCAGTGGACCCGGTAGCAAACAGCAGCAGCTCGCAACGGCAGCAACGAATAGCAGTAGTATCAGCAACGATGCAAGATTGGCAGCATGGACTTACTATCCCTGGTTCTTGCCGGTATACTGGCGCTCGTAGGGGCTCTTTTCGGATATGCTGGAGACCCGAGGGGGCAGGTTGGTCAAGGACCGGGTCATCTGCAGAGACGACATGCTTCCGCGAGATCCAACACGGCCCATGGGCCCGGGCTCGGCGATCGGGGCCATGGTGCGGATGTATGTGACCGCAGGGCTATCGACCTGCGAGGACATGACAAACGGCGAGCTGGGCGGGGTGGAGAGCGAGGCAAAGGTATGAGGTTCTGTTGGGGCAGCGGACGCCGAGGCAGGAGAGGGGTCGCTGCAGGCCGACAGAGGCGATGTCGAAGACATTGAAATGGAGACGGGAGCGGGTGAGGGACGGGGTCTGTGGGAGGCAAGTTGCCTGGTCGGGCCAGGAGGTTGGTGCTTGGTTGGGGTCGTTGGACGACAATCAATGGACCGCGACAGGGGGGTCTTATTGACCGAGATGAGCAGAAAGAGTCGACGATGGACTGGTACCGACAGACAGAGGCTAAGAGGCAGGCGAACAGAGGCGGGCTCTAGCGTCAGCAGCAGGCCGGGGGGGGGAGGAAGAGGGGGCGAAACCAGGCAGCGAGAGCGCAGGAGATGGGAAAGCGCACGGAGGGCTGGGAGAGCGATATATGAGGAGCCAAGCCCGCACACATCCACCCACACTGGCAACACCGGCGATCGCCCGCGATGTGCGCCGACGGCACTGGCAACCAACCCGGCCGTGGCACTTGCAGCACTCGGATACGGGCAGCAGGAGCAACGGCCGCGGCGGTCGTCCCACAGGCCGGCAGGACAAGAAGAAAGCACGCAAGCGGCCAGAGCAGAAGTGCCAGTATGGGACAGCCCCGACAGAGCAGTGAGCACCGCAGCGGCACATCTGACCAGCAGTAACACTGCCAGGCCGGGCAGAGGAGGGCGAGCACAACGCACGCCCAAAGGGGCAAGGAGCTCAAGGGAGCCACCGCGGTGGTGGTGGTGGCGGGTGGGTGGATGGGCTGTGCTTACTCGCGGAGGGCAGCGGCACCAGCGGCAGCATCGGTAACGACATCGGTAACAACACCGGTAACGACATTGGAAGTAATCGGCACTCAGCGACACTCAGCGACACTCACTGACACTCACCGACATTCACCGACACTCATCGGCCTCAGCGACATTCATCATCACTAACACCACCATCGGCAGCAACAACAGCGCCAGTAGTAACATTGCCGTTACGCACCCACGAGCGCGCGCAATGGGCCAGGTGGACCCACAAAGCGACCCACAGAGTGTCGCCCCAGAGAACCAGGGCTGCAGGACAAGCACAAGCTCGGGTTGTATCGGCATCACGCCCACTGGCACGCACAAGGATCGGTCTGGTGGCTGACATGCCTTGCTGGCCTGCCTTGCTGGCATGCCTTGCTGGCCCTGGCGGTCTTGCTGAGCGGGTGCGCATACGGGAGCTCCTGGGTGGGGCGTCGCTGCAGTGGGCCGCCGCGTCTTGCGTTTTTGCCCGCCTTGATGCCGATCCATCAGCGAACCCAACAAGGGCGGCTGCGGGCAGTGGTTGCTTTCGTCGATCGACAAAACCAACCAACCGCCGTCTTGGGGCAGCACAACGCACAACCACAGCGGACGCTGAGCGCAAAC
Organism: Polychytrium aggregatum; assembly: GCF_025602895.1. Lineage (NCBI taxonomy): Eukaryota > Fungi > Chytridiomycota > Chytridiomycetes > Polychytriales > Polychytrium > Polychytrium aggregatum. The sequence continues at coordinate 53,525 of NW_026516326.1, read as the reverse complement.
ATCAATGTGCCGCAGGCAACCCATGTCGATGCAGCACATGGCGCGTGGGTATTCTGTCGCAGAAACGCCGGTCCAGCAAGTCGACAGGTCGCCCTTGGTGCGGGCAAGTTGTGCTTTCGCAGACCGAGTCGCGGCCGGCCTGGACTTGATGCCGGCCTCGGTCCCGACAGCATCTGGTGTGGTTTGCCAACGAAGTTTCGAATCGATATCACCAAAAAAGGAAACGCCGTTTCTTTTGCGCTTGGCACCGGCAGTTCCCCCCGCCCGGCAGGCAGCCCGCTCTGCTCTCATCTCAGACTCTCTGTGCCCATCGCCCATTCGCATCTCCACCACCGCCGCCCCGACCTGTCGTCGATCAATGCTGGCCCGTTGTGTCCAGCCATGATCCAACCCGAACACGATCGAGACCAACCCGATCCAGACGAGATCACCATTCTCTCCGATGCCGATGGAGACCTGCAAGCCCAGGGAGCGGCGCTGCCGTGTCCTCACCTCCGGCTCTACCAGCATCTGCTCAATCAAATCCAGGTCTTGAACGACAAGGTCGATCGGCTGCTCCAGCGCATCCCCATTGACGTCGATGCCAATGCCGGCCCGCACAGGCGATCATCCAAGCGCCCCAGCATCAGCTGCGATACGGATAGAGATATGGATATGGACATTGATCGGCCAAGCAAGAGGCCGCACACAGCACATGTGTCGACAGCGATCGTTGAAGCGATCGTTGAAGCGGACGATGAGCAAGACACACTGGTCGAAGGGCCTATCGCCGACACACATCTGCCGGCTCCTGCCAGCGGACTGCCAAGCGAGCCACCAGCGTCCAGCCGATTCAGCTCATCGGCAGCACCGCAAAATGCATCCAATGAAGACGACCGATCTGCCCGCCCTGCGGCTCGCCATCCGATCGCATCTCGCCAGCGCTCGTGCTTCTCATTGACCCCAGAGCAGATCGAGGAGCGACACAACGCCATGGCGATCCCGCACGGAGCCTTGGCCATGATCCTGGGCAACATTCCGTCTCTCGTAGACCAGTTGCGATTCGCTCGGGCCACGTACTTCCCAGAAGCCCGGATCTCGCAGATTCAGGACCGCATCAACACGGCCCTGAGCAGCGCAGACCAGAAAGGTGCCGTTCCTGTCGACGACTTTGCGCAACTGGTCGAACATGGCACTCTGAGTGAGCTCCAGATTCCAAAGACCCTCGCTGGCTTTGTGTGGCCCGATCATGCCATCGACTCGTTCTGCCAGGCTGTTCGAGCCAACCGCTGCATCCAGGCCGTCACAATCGGGAGCATCGACATGACATCGGACCAGAGCCGATACGTTGCACGCATGCTTCGGTCCAACCTCGGTCTTCGGAAGCTCGCCCTGCCCTTCAACAAACTCGGCGACAAGGGCGCAAAGTACATCGCCCAGGCCCTCGCGCATCGACCTCCACGCCATGCGGCATCCGCTTCTCTCCCAGGCACTCCAGCCGTGCTGGAAGCCAGTCCCGCCATCTGCACACTCGTCCATCTCGACCTGAGCAGCAACTGCATCGCCGCCGACGGAATGGAGGCTCTCTTTGGCGTCCTCAAATCCAACTCGTCCCTCCAAACCTTGGACATCTCTGGCAACAGAATCGGCCGCCCTTCCGCAAAGGCAGTTGGCGAGGCCCTGGTGGCCAACGCCACTCTGGTCGAGCTGTGCATGAACGGCACCGGGATCGACTGTGTCGGGATGCAGTATATCTCCTTGGCGCTGCGACGGAACCGCACCCTCGAGTGCCTGTCGCTCACAAACAACAAGATCGGTGACGAGGGAATGGCGGCCCTGGGCAGGTCTCTCGAGGTCAACACCGCTCTCTCGGAGCTGTACCTGACCGCCAACTCGATCCACGACAAGGGCATCGAGCTTCTCTGTGAGGCTCTCGAAGTCAACAGCACGCTGCGATACCTCGAGATCGGATCGAATCCATTCTCCGCACCGGGGTTGCGGTATCTCGCGCTGGTCCTCGAGGCCAATACCAGCCTGGTGTGGCTCAAGTTGACCCGGATCCCGCTGGTTTTCGATGGTCTCAACCAGCTGTGCATCGTCCTCAAGAACAAGAACAGCACACTGCGTGTTCTCAATCTCAAGTCCTGCGGGCTGAACGACTACAGCGCCATGGCGTTGGGAATCATGCTCAAGCACAACCGGGGCATCACCCACCTGATTCTGGAGAGCAACCAGCTCGGCGACCAGGGGCTGAGTTCGTTGAAGGAGGGGCTGCTACACAACTCGGGGCTCAAGTACTTGTACGTCAAGGACAACCCCTACATAAGCTCGCGGGCCCTGGACGACCTGCGAAAGTCGCTTGATGAGCACGGCCGAGACGTTGAAGTCTACGACACCATTCCTTACTGCAGCCTGAGCGTGGACTGATTCGACAGCGCCGCGAGTCGAAGGTTGCTGACACATATACTGACGCTTGACTGTAATTCACTTGCACCATGAATACAACACCACTCTGCGCACATCCCACAGCTTGGGGACAGCCAGTCCGTTTCTCTGGGACAGCGCTCCGTTGCCAGCCAACGCAGCGGCACATTCCCCTTGGCCCCCTGGCACTTTCACGTGGCGCCCGCTGTCATCCTGCCGCCATCACATCATCATGCGCCGTTGAGCCATTCGCCCATCCTCCAGCCTCCATCCTCCATCTCGCATCTCCATCTCGCATCTCCATCTTCCACCGGATCTCCCGCGAGAGCACGCGAACTATGTCCTCGTCCATCGAAGGATCAGCAGGCTTTGCCCTGGTAAACCCCCCCCCTTGATAGTGCCCTCCCTTCCTGCGGCATCACCGCACCAGCATCGTCTCCGCATCGCACCCAATTCCATCCTCGATCAGCCAAAGGAATGATGGCCTCGTGCTCTGCATCTCTGACGGCACTCGCATGATGCGCTCACCAGGTGGTTATCGTCATCAACGGCCATATGGGCGTCGCCACCGACTTTGACAACTTTGCCGACCAGCTTCGAGAGCAATTCGCTGCCGATCCCGCCTCCAACGAACGCTCGCAGCTCTTTGTCCTCCAGAGCAAGTCCAACCAAGGAATCAGCACCAACGACGGGCTTGCGAAAATGTCTCTCCGGCTGGCTCAGGAGACCAGCACCTGGATCCAGGCCGAGGTTCTCCCTCAACTGTCGACACCCACCCATGTCCTCCTCTCGGTCCTCGGCCACTCGCTCGGCGGCCTCATCGCCCGGACGACTCTCCCATATCTCCTCGGCCTCGCAGCGACACACCCAGAGCTCTCTCTTCGATCGCTCATGTTGTCCAATGAGCATGTCTGCTCGCTGACACCGCTTTCGTTCATGACGATCTCGACGCCGCATCTTGGCGCCAAGCGATCGACGGGAGCCGGCCCAGCGAGCTATGTTGTCAACGCCGTTGCCGAGACCTTCTGCACGTTCATGGGACAGACCGGCAAGGACCTGCTCATGACAGACGGGCCCGAGAAGGGAAAGGTCATTGGCCTGCTGGTGTGTTGAATGAGAGGTGCATGCCGTTTTATCGAAGGCAACAATGGACCGCCGACATCCATTATCCATATCCTGCTGACGACAGCTGTGCTAACTCTGCCGTTGCCACATTTGTTTGCCGCAAGACATCCAAGCTCGGCTCGACTTTGACGTCCCCGCCCGACCACGGTATCGCCGATGAGAGCGAGCCCATTCTCAAGCGAATGACAACTCCCTCGGGGATCTACATGCGCTCGCTCGTCCAGTTCCAGACCTGCACGCTCGTCTCGAATCTTCGGGACGACCTGGCTGTGGGATACTGTAGCTCGGCGATCACGAACGACCACCCTTATCCCGAGGTTTTCCAGCAAGCCCGCCGCATGGATCATGTTCTGGTCCACAGTTACTCTGGCTTCCGCAGCGGCTCGAGCGACAACGACAGCGATGGCACCGGCAACGACACCGGCAACGAGGCTGCTGGAGTCAATGCTGACGCAAGGCACAGCTCCCGGGGCCTCGATTCGAGGCAGTTGGCTGGGCAGCTCAAGCAGCAGTGGAGTTCGTCGTGGGCGCTTTTCCAGGAGGGTCTGTTTGGCCGCTCGGATCGGAGCCGCAGTATCGACGGTGCCGAAGGTGTCATCACGGCGCACACGGCATATGAACTTCCGGGTCCTCAGCCCACCGCACGATCTCTGGGCGATGCAAAGCCCACGGCATCCGAGGAGGCCTCGGAGCCCAGCGACATTGCCCAGGACAAGCAGGCCGATCCCTGGCTGCACGACTCGATCTCGGTATCACGCTACCATCCCGAAATGCTGGCCAACCTGAACCGAATCCACTGGAGGAGAATCAACATCCACATCGACATTGCCAACAGCATCGATATCCTCAACGTCCATGCCATGATTGCTGGCGTGGTGTTTTCATGGCAGTCGGCCTCAGCCAAACAGGCAGCCCGCGCCTCAGCTGGTTTCCTGGCGCAGGTTGTCCTGCTTGATTTCCAGGTTGCCAAGTCGACCCTTGCTTCAGGAACGCTGACTCCATCGCTGTAGAGACGAGGGCGTGGATTTCCGCTCTTCATGGGAGCTGTCGCCACTCTGCCGATGGTGGATGTGATGAGGCTTTATTTGGCCCAGATCGTAAAGAAAGGAAGAGAGCGAAAGGGAGTTGCCGCTGATCATAAATACAGACTCGTCCCGTTTCGTTTTGTGAACGCTGAGGAAGAAAGAAGAGGAAGGAGATACTGAAAACTCGTGGTGACTTGAGACGGTCTTGACCGGATGCGCCGCTGCCATTTCATCCCGACGATCGACACAGCAGCTGGAGCTCTCACACGAAGCAGGTGTGCAGTCTCTCAAACTCCTTGCGGCTGCCGAGCGTGAGCTGGTGGCTGCCCTTGGTCTGGCCAAAGTACGGGCTCTGCTGATCGATGATCGAGGCAAGCGCGGGAATGCGGACCCGGCCGAGCAACAGCGGCTGGACAGGTGTGGGTGGGTTTTTGCTTGTCAGCGGTTCGAGAAGGTTGTCCTGGGGCTGGAGGTGCGGAGGGCAACAGAATGGGCAGATGTGAGTGGCAAACGAACAGGATGGACAAAAGCATGAAACGCTATTTGGCTTGCCGAGCAGCTGGCCCACCGGGCTGGGTCAACAGAGCCAACGACGCCTGAGCCAGAAGCTGCATATCAGAGGGTCACCAATCGTACCTGTCCCTGGTGGGCGGCTTCACTGACACGCTTGATGCGCTCCTTCAGCTCGGTGCCGCGCTTGACCAGCTCCTTGGTCGACTCGACCTTGGTCTGCTGCTGGTGGGCCGGGTTGTGTCGCGAGCTGATCCATTTCATCTCCAGGGCCGACGTCTGCTTGGTCACGTCCACGACCTTGGGTGCAGATGCGAACTGATGCGCCTCCACCAAGAAGGCTCGTGTCTCACTCTGCAGGTTTCGGAGCGAAGACTCGAGATCAGGCATGCTGCCCTTGGGAGGCGAGATGGCGCTGCCGCCGGGGCCGGCATTTTGGCCGTCGCCGGCGTCCTTGCCGGTCGAGCCGTTGTTGGCCTGGCTGTGGGGCTTGCTGAAGCGCATCAGGGCATCGTTCGGGTCGAACAGGAACTCGGCATCCACCTGGACCTTGCTGGCCTTGAGCCGGGCATTCTCGGCTCGCACAAACTTGAGGGCCGATTTGAGGGCCTGGATCTCCTCCTTGGTTGCTGCATCGAGCACGATCGGCGTCTCGGAGCGTCCGGGACCACCGGGGGTCATGGGCAGCGGGCTCATGGGTGGACCGCCGGCGGAACCGAGCTCGATGCCGGTGTTGATCTTGCGGATCGAGGGAGGCGAGGCCCGCTCCTGCTGCTGTTGCTGCTGGTACTGCTGTTGCTGGAGCTCCAGCCGCTTGGCCAGCTTGCGATGCTCCATCTCCAGGTGTTCAATGTCGCCATGCAGAGCCTCGATCAGCTCTTCGTAGGCGTCCTCCTGCGTCTTGGCGATGGACAGTTCTTCCTCGAGCGCGGCGATGGTTTCGGCCGTCTTCTGGGACTGCTCCATGCGCTTCTCGAGGAACTCGATGCGGATGTTGGACTCTTGGATGTTCTGGTCCTTGATGTGGATGTCCTTGAGGAGAGTAATGACTTCGCCATTGAGCGACTCGATCTTCTTCTCGAGGTCGGTGTTGAGGCTGTATTCCTTGCGGATGAACTCGGCGCGCGCCTTCCACGGCTCGGCGTTCTTGTTCACCTTCTCGACGTAGCTGCCGTCTTCGACAGCCTCGACAACCTTGTCGAGCATGATGTTCAGGCGGTCAAGGTTCTGGCAAAGCCCATGTCCGAGCATTGCCTCGGTCTGCCCGAGGAAGAGCTCGCATGCGGATGCCGAGATCTGGTCAAATACGTTCATGCTGATGCTGGTCTTGTGCTCGCGCTTGGTCTTGATCATGAAGACAGTCTTGTGCGAGGTCTGGCACGAGTCAGGAAGCGATACAAAGGCGTTGTGTCAATTGCATGAAATTTGGCTGCGGGGACGATGGACGATGGGCGATGGGCGATGGGCAATGGTGGATCTTGTCGCCGCTTGCTCTGGGACTGCTGTGATAGTGCAGCTGTTTCGTGCTCCGATACCATCGCCCGACTCCACAACTGTGGCATCATTGGCCTTTGGCGCCTTCTGAGCCCACGAGAGCATTTACAAACCTCGGCGCAATAGTCCACGGTGCGAGCAACCGCCTGGTAGATCTCTCGGATGAACTCGCAAATGTCGTATCGAACGATGCTGCTGGCATCGACGATTTCCTTCATTCGCTTGATCAGTTTGCTGCAGGAATACATGAAGTGCAAACCCAGTTAGCTCGACATTCTACTTTCACGATGGTTCGTTTCCTCTCCCTCGGCGGAGCAGAATCGATTGCACAGTGTTTGCACCAAGAACATGTGTGTCCCAACGTACCGGATACGGGCCTTGGCGCCCTTGTTCTGGGTCAGGGCCGAGCGCAGGATATCCAGCACGTCGCCAGAGATGCTGCGGAAGCTTCTTTCAAAGTCGTTATCCTCGTCCTCGTGCCTCTCGAACCAGACACTGAGCTTCTCGAGCTCTGCATCGATGCGCTCCGAGCCAATGTCCATGCCTTCCAGGTACGAGGTGATGATGCTCTGGGCAACGGTCGAGCGCACACCAAAGTCGCTGACGAGCAGGGTTTCGGACAGATGCTCCATCTGGCTAATGGACCTGCAGGCAAATCGACGAGTGAGCATGGATCCGTCGCTTTGTTGTCCAGAGTGGCGGCGACAGCGCAGCGAACAGCTTTCTGGAAACAGGTCCGTCCTCGAGCCAGGCTGTCGCTCCTAAACAGAGCATCAACACGTCGGGACTTACTTTCCAATGTCGGTGAGGATATGCACTCCACGAACTTCGTCGCGTTTCAGGAGCTCGACCAGTCCGTTCAGTCTGGGGACAGACATTCCATCGAGTTGATTCGGAGGGAGGCATGCGGATTGGATCGCGAGGCATGACATGAGCAACTGTTCGGGATCGATCGTCGCGGAGACAGAAAAGAGCACGCAAGCCAGCCCATCGATGACTCGAGAGCAAGAAGGATGTGTCATACCTTCGCTCGGCGCCCACCAGGTCGTGGTGGATCTTGCCGATCTTGAGGTACTCATCTACACTGCAGGACTCCAGATACGACATAAACCGCTTGACGATCGAGTTGTAATACACAAGCCGCTGGACCATCTCGCAGATGTATGTCTGGTGGTCCCACTCCTGCTCGTCCTTGGCACCATCCTTGCTGAGCTTGCGGTTGATGACACCGCCAAAGAGCAGCCCGTCGGCGGTGGCGTGAGCGTTGTGCGACTGGGGGTCGTTGAACTGCGAGCCAATCTGGAATCGCTCCTTGAGGATCTTTTGGACGAGGTCGGCCTTGAAGTTGAGGCGCTGGAAGATCAGCTCGCACTGGATGGCATCGTCTTCGTTGTCGAAGAACGACTCGGGCAGATAGCGCTACAGCAGCAGTGTATCGGTCAGCACGATAGTGTGTCAGAGGCGTGAAGCAGCTGTCAGTGGAGCGGCTGTACGCGGAGCCCAACTTGGCCGGCTCTGTAACGAGATGCTCACCGTGACGAACTGCAGATGCGTGGCTGCTTGGAGGGCATCCAGTTTTTTGAGCTCGAGGTCGATGGCCTTGGTCTGGGCCTTGGTGACGGTACTCTGCAGCTGCATGTTGAGGCTGAGGATCTCCTGAGAATGCACGACGAGCTTGTCGCCCTCGTCATCTGCCGATCCACCGCGCAGCTCTTCCAGCTCACTGTGTCGGCACAAGACGGAGTAAGTGGGTGTAAGGGGAACACTGAACCACTGAACCATTGAACCACTGAAACGGATTGCTGACGCCAATGTGCTGACGAGAGCCGACACTCTGGCTTTTGGAGGCACAGGCCTCGGGCGTTTGCATAGGCACTTGCCTCTGGAGGGTCTTGACAAGCTCGCGGAAGCGCACAATGGTGCCTTCATAGTCAATCAGGGACTCTTGTTGTTCGTCGTAGCGTCGCTTGAGCTCGTTGATGACCATATCCTTGAAGTCTACGATTCCAGGTTTAGCAATGTGATCGCGGATATGTGTCAGCAGCCATGGGGCAGATGCGCAAATCGTCGAGCGCTGCCTTGATAAGAATGCACATCGACATCCTCCATAGTGCGCCGGGTCGTGCACGCAATGCAGTCGGACAGCGCTGCTCACCGATGACTTCCTGCAGCTGATTCTCGGTCTCGACGTGCCCCTCTTCAAGCTCATCGGCCACAGCCTTCAGGTCCTCGAGGTCCGAAATGGCGACCTTCATTTGCTCGATTTTCTATATCCAGCAGCAAGAACGACGCTTAAGAAGCGCACCAAGCATTGCACCGCTACGGCGGACACATTCGGAACAAGACTCGAGTCTCACAGGGATATGGGCTGCGAGACCAACATCACCCCATGTGACTGGCGTCCTGGGCTTACCTCGTGCAGCGCCATGTTCTTGTCGGTGAGAGAGACAATCATCTCCTCGGCACTCAGGGCCTCGTCCAGCTCCTCCTTGAGGGCTTCAACCTGCTGCTCATAATCCTCGATCTGCTTCTTCAGCTGGTCATCCTTGACTGCATTCCAAGGACAGATACTTTTCAGCATCGTGAAGCTGAAGTGCGCCTCAACAGTGTCACGTCATCGCCCTGGGCCCTAGCATACGCTGTCCATTCCAGTGATGGTATTATAAGGACGAAGTGCTGCTCATGAGACTTACGTTTCTGATCAGCCAGATGCATATTCTCCTTCTCCAACAGCGCGATGGTATGGCGCAGCTCGGACTCGGTCTCGGTGGTAACATCCCGGAGGCTGGAAACGAGTCGGTTAGCTATGGTCGGGGGCTATGATCATGATAACAGCGATGGCGGCATAGTTGTGTGGGCCGGCGATAGACAGAACCATTACCGGATCAGCGCCACGGTCAGGCGCTCGTTCTGCCGCTCGAGCTGGCGGTACTCTAGTGCAGGGCGGCTTGAGGGACTGTCGCTGATTCCGCCGGACGACTCGATCCGGATGAGTTCTACTCAGACATGCGGAGCGCAGCCATAATGTCAGTATCGAGGCAAGGCGATGGGCAGTGCGACAACATAACAAGCAGCGCAACCTGATCAGTCACGATGTTCCCGTCGAGGGACTGCAAACAGCGCATGCACATACCGGCCTCTTCTTTGAGAACCTCCACGTCGACCATGAGCTCTTCGCATCTGCCCTGGAGCGCCTCGACCTCGGCATGCAAGGCATCGGCCTTTTCTTCGGCCATTTCCTTGTCCAGGGTCATCATCTCCAGCTCCTCCTGAGCCTCGACGAGCTGTTCCTCGAGGAGATTGCGCTCGTTGGTGATATCGCGGATCTGGCGCTTGGCGTCCCGCACGTCGTTCTGGGATTCCTGGAGACGGCTTGACAGCTTGGTTCGGATCTCGAGCGATGCCTCGAGCTCGCTTCGGAGACGATCGATGTCCTTGAGCCGCTCCTTGTCCTCAGCTCGCTTGGTCTCGAGGATCCGAAGCTTGATTTTGAGGTCATCGACCTCGCGGTTGGACACCATCTGAGTGGACGAGCAGTTCCCAGTTGATGCGCAGGTCGGATGCGGCGTGATCCATCAACGACAGAGCAGCGAGGACCGTGACATGGATATGCAACGAATGTGCGAGTGAAGGGTGGTGAGCTCGAGAGGCGGCTGTGGCAGCTGGCACCGGATCGAAAATGTATACCAACGACGGTACCGCCTCGGGTCCAGCTGGGCCAGACATGATCACGCACGCACTAAGCCGCCGCAAACATACCTTCTGCAAAACCGACTCGTGTGACCCGGAAGCGGACTGGGTCGGATCTAGCTCGGCCTGGTCATGCCGTTCGGAAGTGGGTGCTGGTGCAGGACTGGTCGCCGTGGCATCAGGTGGATTGCTGGCCAACGAGGGGTTGGACACGTGTGGCAGGTTGCCGGGCGAGATATGCGAGGACGAATAGTCCGGGAACGCCTCATCGGATACGGGACTGTCAGGGATCGGAATCGGGGTCTCCAGTTCGAACGACTCGTGCGGCACCGGTGTCTCGGGGTCGGCCGGGCGGGTGGGCAGACGGCCAAACATCGACACGGGTCGAGGCCGGCCCGCAGCTGGGGTCGGGGTGGACGGACCCAGCGATGGATCGAACGGCAGCGAGGACGGCATGGAGGGCGACGTCGAGGACGAAACGGCGAGCGAATTGGCCAGCGCAAGGGCCTGGCTCATGGCCGAGCCTTTCAGGCGGGCACCAGGGGTTGATGTCGACTTTGGCAGTGTGCCCGAAGCAGAGCGACCGAGGGTGCGTGCGGGCGATGCGGGGCGCGACGAGTCGACCTTGGGCGACGAGCTTGGCGGCGAAGTGGACGACGGAGGAGCAGGTGGGGGCGCAAAGGAGCGAGGCAGCGAGCCAGGGCCGACGCTGAGCCTCGCCGATAGCGATGCCCGACGACCGGGGGTGGTGGTGGTTGCGGCATTTTGGTCGTCGTGCGGGGCACGGATCTGGTTGGCACGGACAAAGACGCCGTATCCAGGCTTGCATTCAAAGTAGCGCTTGCCCTGGACCGATCCATCGTTCTTGCCGGTCTCGGCATCGAGCTCCAGGCCGACCCATCGACCGGTCGCAAAGGCGGTCGCCCCGACGAAGCGGATGGTGGCACCGATGCCGTTGATTTGGACCCGGTTGCCGAGGGCGAGATGGCTGGGGATCGGAGTCGAGTCGTCAGCCATCTTCGGGAGCTGAAGGGTGGGAGTGAGCTGGCAAGGGCAGCGATCGGGAGATGGATGGGCGGCAAAGACAGACGAACAAAAGGAAATCTGATGGGCAGATGGATGAAGGAATCCGATGAACAAACGCAGATGGACTGGGCAAGTCGACAGCGAGGACGGGTGCTCTCGCCGGCGCATCTCTCGGCCGCTCTCGGCCGCTCTCGGCCGCTCTCGCTGTGCTTGCCGCATTTGGAAATTGTAGAACCGACGCGTGGGACGGCGCACCGCCACAGCGTGTGGCTCGTGGGAATGCTGCCCTGAAGAATCCAGCGACGAGTGCAGTTGCGGTGCTGCAGCCTGCACTGGGCATGGCCTGTGATGGACATGCCCTGCTGTGTCCAAGTGCCTATCGGTCTGAATGGGCGCCTGCGATCATTGACTATCTCCAGCGGCCAGGGCCTCGTTAGTTTGGAGATAAACGGTGATCGCCTGGCCGACTGCCTTTCCCTCCCTCCAATAGCAGTTCCTCTCGACGAGCCTGGTCCTGCATGCTCGGGCCATCCTGGCATAGCGCAATGCGAATGTGGAGCCAAGCACACAACGGCTGTGCTCGTGTGGCTCTTGTACCGGTTGTCCGGGCCGCCGAGTGCCAATCCCGAGTTGGACACGAGCCCGCGGCTGTGATATCGCACAGCGGGCCTGGGCTTGCTCATGCGGCACGGCGACGGCCCCAGAGACCACCGTCCAGCGCTCCCCAGAGTCCCCGATGCCGCCGGGGCCTCTCGCTCCGACCGAACTACTGCTGGTGCAGATGGTCTGTGCTGCGTGTCAATATCCCATCACGTGAGCCGCCTTGCCCTGGCTGTCTTTCTCCTTCTCCGCCATCGGCGCCAAAATCGACCCCTTTCTCCGTCGCATCGCCGTCGGCTTTGGGCAAGATGGCCTCCCACGAGGCATCCTCCGATCAGCTCTGGTCCAGCGACTCTTTATCTTTCCGAGATTCGTCGCCCGGCTCCGACTCTTCTTCCAACCGATACTCGCCGCCCCCTTCCGACGCTGCACCGGCAAGCTCTCCACCCTGGAACATGTCTTCGCCGTCGCCGTCACCGTCGCCTTCTCCGAGTCCCGAGCCCGTGAAGAAGCGCGGCCCTGGCCGCCCCCCAAAGACGAGCAAAGGAAACGAGGCCCAGATCCAGACCGCTGTCGTTGTGCCGCTGCCTCGTCGTCGCGGCCGCCCTCCCAAGCCCAAGGCCAACCTGAGCAAGCCATCGGTAGCACCCATAGCCCCTGCGGCAATGCCGAACGAGCCCCCCATCGCTATTACTCCGACCAAACGGCGGCCAGGAAGACCACGCAAGCACCCGCTGCCCGATGCTGCTGGTGCTGTTTCTGCAGCATCTTCATCCGCCTCGCTTGCATCGGCGCCGCCGGCGAGCCCATCGGCAACTGTCAAACGCGGGCCTGGGCGGCCCAGAAAGAGCGATTCCGCCAGACCCACCGCTGTTGCGAGCCCTCCTTCCGTCGCCGCCGCCGCCGCCGCCATCGTCGCCACCGCCGTCCCCGGTTCAGTCGAAGCTCCAAAACGCAAACCGGGGCGGCCTCGAAAGAGCGACGGACACAATCACGCGGCTAAAGCAAACGCCGCCGCCCAGCAACTCCCTGAGGTACCTCGTGGAAGCTCGGACTCTTCAATCGACGACTCTGATGTAGTCGTACCCGCTCCTCAAATCAAGCGCCAGCGCGGACGGCCCAGAAAGAACAGCAGTGCGCCAGAGACTCTACTCGGGATACAGCCGACATACGTTGAGCTGCCGATTCATAGGCCGATGAGCCCCAAACCAAATGACGCGTTCGTCTCCAGCAATAGCCACAATACCACGGCCACCGTTTCACCCTTGCTTTCCGACATGGAGGACGAGCCGAACGAACTGGGTCATCTCAGTGAGGACCAACTGCGCGAACTTTTCAGCATATTGGGGGCAGTGCTCCGCAAAAAGTCGTTCGTGGACAAGATCGTCGAGACTATCGCGAAGACGGGGCTCAAACGCAAGCGGTAACGGGCTCGAGCAGCGCCCGTGGCGGTGGTGGAAGTGGAGGATGCGATATCGTTGATGCTGTGAATATCATTGATGCTGCGAATATCAGTAGTGCTGCGAATATCATTAGTGTCGTGAATATCATTAGTGTTGTGGATGTCATCAGTGTTGTGTGCATCGTCGATATTCCGTATGGTCGGCAACGGAAAAGCCTGGGCGAGCCCCCGCTGCAAGTGTTCGTCAACCCAGCGCATCCATCTCGTTGCCGCGAATACCCCGCCCGGTTGCACGGGCCTCCAAAAGCGGATTGCCTGCCACGTGGACAGCCACACCATATCACGTGACTGGGCCTGGTCGCGCGCCTCAAAGTGCCCATCGCATCTGCAGCCTCGGCCACTGCCGTCCCTCACCTCCTGCACCAATGTCGTCGCCGATTGCACCTGCCCAGCGCCTGGTGTGGCTGCTCCTGCTGCTGTTCTTCGGATCAGCTGCAGCCCTCAACAACTTCAATGCCGTGATCCGCCCCCGCCAAAAGCTGTGCTTCATCGAGTTTCTCAAGCCGCAGGAGCGCTTCGATGTCTCCTTCCAGGTCCACGACACCGGAAGCGGCAACCGAGACCTCGACTTTTGGGTGAGGCCCAGCATCACCAGGGCTCGTTTTTCAGCACCGTGCCCCCATAGACATGCACCTGCCGCCCGTCTTTCATCAACAGGGCTGATCAGCAACGCCGTGTGGCAGCTCTCAGTGCCTCGGTGCTCATGCTTTCCGTTCCTTCTCCGTCCTATCGGCAGATCACCTCGCCCAACACTCGGAGCATCATCACACAAGTCAAAGGCGAGTCGTCGTACTACCACGGCTTCTACGCCTCCGAGGAAGGCAACTACGAGTACTGCTTCAGCAACCAGCTATCGGGATACAACGACAGGAGCATATCCTTCGTCATCCATGGCCCTGCGGAGCAGCGCAAGCTCGAGGAGGTTGCCCAGACCCAAAGCTCGCAGCGAGAAGGTGCGATCGTTTTCCATGTCCCTATTCTTGCTTTTTTTTTAAATTTCGGAGAGTGCGGGACGACTTCTGCTCTGTATTCGGACGAGAGACTGCGAGAGTGCCCCTTGGACGAGTTGGTATTGGTGTTGACTGATGCGTGTGTGGCTGTTGTCCTTGGCAGATGTCCAAGCCCTGGCCAACGAGGTTGCCAACCTGGCGAACGAGATCCAGTTCATCCGCGATGCCCAGGGCTACATTGCTCCACAGCTCCAGGACCACAAACGGGGTAAGCCATGATGCCGAGTGCGAGTGCAGTCGCCGCATATCCTCTTCATCGGATGCAACAGGTTTTCGGATCCATCCTCGACACCCTGGCCCGCCTCAAACGATCGGAGGCAGTCCATCGTCGCCCGATACGATCTGCCACAGGCTGACCCAATCTCCCGTCATCATAATCGTCTGCCATCGTGAACATCGCATGGAATCCACATTCCACGGCTTGGTCATCGACGATTGTCGGCAACACGGGCAATCGTCTGCCGCGGCAACAGTCTCGGAGCACACCAACTCTCGCGTGCTGTGGTGGTCGGTTCTTCAGGCCATCGGCCTGATCCTCGTTACTGCCTTCCAAGTATTCTTCTTCCAGCGGTAAGTGCGAGAGCTTCTCTCCCCTCCCCTTTTCACCTCGCAGCCTTGCTGGCTGCACCGTCGCTTTGGGTTTGCGGAGATCAAAAGTCTTCTCTCGTTCAGATGTGATCGGATCGAGAAAAGTCAGTGGCGTGCTCCTCTATGGCATCCCGTAGCGGCCGATGGACTCGCTTGGACGATTCCTCTGGACTGACCGGCATCGTAACCATCGCTCCCGTAGCATGTTTGACCATCGTCGACTCATCTGAACCCCATAGCTCGCTGCTGGTCGAGTCGTCTGCCTCTGCCTGCTGGGTGCGCGATGGCACCGCTGCTACTTGGAGACGACCCTCCTCGGCACAGTCACAAACGATGCGATGCTTGGACAATACCTGCCCGGCCGGCTTGGAGGACACGTTCTATGATACTACGAGCCGGTTCATAAAATACACATCACTCATGTCCGCTGAGCCTATGAGTCGAGATATGTGATGATGATGGTATGATGGAGGTGTGGTTGATGGGGGGGGGCAGTTTCCCTTCCCACGTCCTATTCTCATGCCTGCTGGAACAGCCACGTTCAGCATATCCGTTTCGCGTTGTAGGTTTTGCCCTCGGTGCGGCAATAGTACATTCCGCCCCGCTGTGGGCTGGATGGGGTCAGTGCCGATGATGAGGAACTCTATTGACTATGAGTATTCAATAATTACAGAGCCGCATGATCCAATCGTTGGAATCAAGGTCATGCGTCTTGGCTTGCGCTCGCATAGATAGATGGATTACAATGGTCATGGACGCATCCAGGGTGAAGATGACGAGCCACCCGCTGAGAGGAAGGAGGGCTGGTGGATCAAAGTGAGAGGGGGGGGGAGGAGTTCCAAGGTTACGGATGAAAGTTTGGGAGAGAATCGCAAGATCATAGGTGAGAGGAGGGGGGCTGCTGCCGGATTGCCGAGCCTGGCGGCGTGTCAGATTTCGGCCAGGGCCTTCATCAGTTTCTTGTACTGCCCAGGCTCGGTGATGGCAATCTTCATCATCAGCACGTCCTCTTCAACCCCGTCGCCGATTTGGTGTCGCCAATCAACGACACGCAGATAGACGCTGTTGGGCGCCTCGCCTCCGTCGAGCCGAGGCTCCATCATGCGCTCGATGCAGCTCGCACACGGATAATGGTCAAAGACCGAGTGTCGTTTCGACAGATCCCTTGTCCGGGGCGACGACGAGAATGTCGAGTTTCGACGCGTGCGATGGGGCTTCAGCGGCGGGATGGCAAAGCGGTCTTCAGGCCCTGGCTCGGGCAGGCCAGGAAACGAAGCGCCAGAGAGGAGGTCCGGCGAGGACATGTACTGCGGGCCGAATCCTTGGCTTCGTGACCGGTGCATCCCGCGGGCTTTCGGTTTGCCATCGGCATCCTTGTCGCCTGCGCTGTAGCGTATCGAGGTCGACGAGCCGCCTTCGTCGGCTGGAGCAGCTTTCGAAGTAGATCCTCTTGGGCTGGGGAGTGCGCCGGCTACTGGCGAGACCGAAGCGGTACCTGAGGCGAGGCCGAAATCGCGGCGAGCACGATCGCGGATCTTTTTGGCAATTTTGCTGATTCGAGGAAGCCGCAGCGGGGCCGTTCGACTGCGGGCGGTGTGCGTGTCGTCGAGGTCGCCCGTGGTTCCAAACTTTTCCAGAGGAAAGCCAAAGGGCATAGCGTCGCCGTCGACGACAGGGTCGCTGGGATCGGCGACAAACTGCGCTTGCTGGGTCGAGCTGGCTTGCTGGTCGCGGTCGAGGGCGAAAGTGACTTGCCTTACCGAGGGCACCGGCGCCGGCGCCGGCTCGAAGCTCGGGTCCATGTCCAACATATCCTCTTGCGAGCTTTCAGCAGTGTCTTCGGCATCGGCATCGGCCACGCCGCCCAGGTCATCGTAGATCGACAGCGACGAGCGGGAATCCTGCTGGTCCGTATCTCGCATGAGCTCGGCAAACTTTTGGTGGAGCTGAGTAAAGTCGAATGGGAAGTTTGGATTGGAGGCGATCTGGGTGGGGCTGCCCTTGGGTGTTTGCAATGCGGCCGAGTCCGGGATCTCGATGATGGCGCTTTCGGGCGGCATGTTTGGGGTGGGGAAGTGCTTTGTCTCGATCACAGGAGTCGGGGGCGTAAGACTGAGCCGGATGCTCTCTGGTTTTTGTGGGGTGCCAACCCAGAGCGTCTGCGATGCCCCGGGAGCTGGAAGGGTGGCGCTGGAAGCAGGATTGATCTGTTGCTGCGATGGCGTCT
This sequence comes from Polychytrium aggregatum, assembly GCF_025602895.1. Lineage (NCBI taxonomy): Eukaryota > Fungi > Chytridiomycota > Chytridiomycetes > Polychytriales > Polychytrium > Polychytrium aggregatum. The sequence goes on along the minus strand of NW_026516326.1, from coordinate 36,365 downwards.
TGTACATGAGCGCTCTCGCGGCTGCTAGCTCCATGGCATTGTGCCATTCGTTTTCCTTGTGCCGCTTCTGGTTGAACTTGCGGACGATCACGGTATACTGCGTGGTGATCATGGTCAGCGGGAAAGCAACAACGAACATGGCGGCCACCATGGCACCAATGGTCGCCATCTTTCCGAGCGTGGTTTGAGGCACGACGTCGCCATAGCTGAAATGTAGGATTCGGGTGTGAGTGGTTATGAGGAGTGGTGTGCGCCATCCGAACACAGCGTCGCAATCCCGTACCCATACCATCTGCCAGCAGCAACTTACCCCTGATGCACCAGAAGGATCCGTAAGGTAAGCGTATCCACAGGGAACAGCGTTGATTTTGTGAGTTGAACCCACACGGAGCGAGTGAAGGATATGTCCGGATACGTCCAGATAGGTTCCACCAGAGGTTGGAGAGCCACCAGCACAGCGACAGTCGTGGTACGAGTCAACAGAGCCGCCACAGGAGAAAAATGGGAGCACACGAGTGCATGAATACATGAGCACACGAACACATGAGCGCTTGGGCACAACCGCACTGATTTGTCAAGCGCATCTGACATCCGCAAGCACATTTGACATCCGCATGCACACACGGCGTCACTATCGCCCCAGAGACAGATACCGATCGCGTCCAGTCCGGGCTGTACGTACGATTGTTGTCAGAGTGACCATCATGAACCAAAACGTTGACGGTATCGACTGAAAGTTGGCAGGGTTGCCTGTCGCCTTATAGTACCACACCTGTAATCGAACGATCACGGGTAAGGTGAATCGGAGGTGGGGGGAGATGGTTGGCGGCTCATATCAAATCCACAGCGTTCAGTCAACTCGGAGTAGCTTTGCGTGTCCTCGTTTAGATGTAAATGGGACTCCCACCCCCGCGAGCATACCCCATTGACGTAAACCTCTTCGGACTGCTCCGCGAAAAACACCATCGTTCCAAAGAACAAGATGATGAGCGGCAGCACATAGACCAAAGCGAGGATTCCTGAGAGTTGGAATGGACCGAGTCAGCCGACGTGCACAACGACATGATCCCGCGCACCTCCATGAATGCAGCCAGCGCCAAGTCCTCACCATCCCGAGAGTTGTACAGCGCTTGAACCAGGAAATTGAGCTAGGAACGGAATAAAGTCAGAAGCATGGCCCGTGCGTCGAGCTCTGAAACACAGCCAGTCTCAGCCAAAGCCGAGGGCAAGGCAGAATCGACTCGGTATCAGAAAGCCATGTTGCTGAAAGCACGGAGCGAGACGGCGCGGTATTGTGGACTACCTTGGACGACTTGAGGAAGAATTTGAAGACTCGCAGCACCCTGAGGGTGCGGAGCGAGTTCATGGTGCCCATCGAGTAGCTGTACTCGATCGGATCCTGGCGCAGGGCCCAGGAAACGATAACCTCGATAAAGAACGGCACAATGGCCATGAAATCAATCACCCGCGACCAAGTGAAGAGCGTCCGCCATGACCTTGAGGCGATGATGTGCATCGTGAGCTCCACGACGAAAATCATGGTCGTGGCGAAATCGATCCAGAAGAGTGCCACCTGCTCGAACAGAACCACGATCGGGCCACAGGGTCAGAATACAGCGGAGGAGAGGAGCAAGGCCCGAGAGCTGGCCATGATGTGCAGTCAGGCAGGTGCGATGGCGAAGGGCAGCGGATGCATTTCGGTGGAAGTTTCGGGGTGCTTGGATGGCACAGGCGCTGACGCCTTCCAGGCCAGAATCGGCCATGAATCGACGAAGCGCAACGAACACATACCCGGGCCTCAGGGTGCTCGGTGATCTGCGAAACCGTTGCGATGCAAAAGTTGGCGATGGAGATCCACAGGCCCAGTAGAAAGACCCAATGCAGGACCCGCCCCAGCGGCGACTCTTTGCGGTTGTGGAGGATGTGGAAGACACGAGCTCTCCATCGCGGCAACTCCTTGGACTGATCGGTCGAGTCGCTGTAGACTGAGGGCGGCCGTCGAGGGGTAGCATTCTGCAAAGGCACCAGGCCAGGGGAAGTCGGCAGACAGCGTTAAAAGGGCTGTCAGGCAGGTCCGAGGCGATGTACTGGCTGACCAGCCGACATTGAACCCTTCAAGGCGGAGCGGCGAAGCGAGTCCAAGCAGAAGCCGAGGAACATCCCGGCAAGATGCTGGAGTGCTGCCGCTGCCGACCGCAGCGATGCATCATTGGGCCGGGAGCAAGTCCCATGGCACAAAATACGGTGGTCAGCCAGGTCCATCCGAGGCGCAGGAGTGACGAGATAATACATGCATTCGCGAGATTGGGAACGGGCACGGGCTCAGGCTCAGGCTCGGCTATGGGTTCGGAGGGCCTCGGGTGCTTGCGGGCCCGACTCCTCAGCCATTGCAGGGGGGTGACGGTGGTCTGAGGGCGGATGTTGTAGAACAGCGGATCGCTGACGGCGGTGTCCGTGGTCGCAAAGTGCTCCAGCCTCAAGCCGTAGGGACCATCGCTGTCAAGATGAGGGTTCTGCTCGGGGCCGCTGGGATCGGGAAGGTCGGGAAGGTCGTGAAGCCGCCCTGGGCCCGCTAGAGGAGGGCCATAGTTCATAGTGATGAATGGGAGAGGGAGAGCGGAAGTGGAAGGGGAAGGCTGGGAGTGTAAGGCGAAGTGGGCGGATTCGCAGCGGGATGGACAGCAGGATCGCCAAGATAATTATTGTCGGGCCATCCCCTTCCTTCAGGCTTTGATGTGAGGAGCGGTATCGAGACCGAATTGGAGATGAGACGCTGATAGAGAAGCGAGTGTTAATGGCAGCAATGAGGATATCAGTGGGGGTTGGTGGGAGAGATGCCGCTGGCTTGGGTCTGAAGGAAGCGGGTTGGGCTGGACAGCCGGATCCAGGCGAGCGGCTGATGGGCGGCGAGGAAGTGAGACGGGGGATTGAACAGCAGCGGCGGCCATCGAGCGGCAAGGCCATCGCACAGCACCACAGCAAGGGGGCGTGCTTACATCGAGGAAACCCACAGGGCAGATTCGGCAGACGCAAGCAGGATCAGATGGACGTCGGGGGGGGGGAGAGAACAAACCTTCCGGGCCTGAGCCAACGGCGGGAATGTTCGCTGAGGATGGGGACAGAATCAACGCCGTGATATTGACCGACGGCGATTATAAAACCAACACTCGAATCGCAACACAGACGAGCTTGTTAACATTGCGGGGCGTGGAGACTGGGGTGCGACTGGATGTGGGTGCGAGCAGCATGTTCAAATAGAGAAACAACACCGATAACAACAACACCGATAACAACAACACCCAGCAACACCCAGCAACACCCAGCAACAACGATAACGACATTGACAAGCACAGCATTCCCAGTTCCGCGGACCTCCCACAGACACCCACAGACACCCACAGACACCTCCCACCGATTGTCCCCAACGAATCCCTCTCTTCGTCGCCCACCATTTCTCCACCTCCCACGCTGCAACGACCTCATTTCTCCTGGGCGCTCGCCACCGCCCCGCCCCCTCATCCATCGGCGTTGCAAATCCCCTTGCACCGAGCTGGTCATGCGACGGCCTTGGGTCGCCTGGACAGACCAGGCGCGGCCAGACTCAGCGCCCATGCTTTCGTCGGGGCAGCTGCAGTGCCCGCTCAGCCTGTTGCGTTGGTAATCGCTTGCTGCTGTCGCTCACTGGTTCTTAGCAGCGGCCCTCTCATTCAGCTATTCGCTGCAATCGCCCTCCTCGCTCGCACATTGACCCGCCCATTGGCTCGCGTGGGTGCACAACCTGGCCGAGACGCCCACCCGCCTGCGTCGAGGCGTCGTCGTTTTTCACCCGCCCAGAACATATATTCCTCCAGCGGCCGCTCTTCCCCAGCCTGCCTCCAGCCCGCAGCCCGCAGTCCGCATCCACAACCGCCGCAATGCTGGGATTTAACGAGCACGAACTGGAGCCGCTCTGCCCAGACGAGTCCCCGAACGTCTTCAAGGTATGTGGGGCCTCGGTCCGCTGTCGCCCTTGTCGACGGATCTGCCTCCTTAAAACCCCGCTCGTTGCTGGCTCCGTTCTCACCGTCTTGCCCCCTGTGCTGCTGCTTGGCCCTCCAATCCCTCCAATCCCTCCAATCCCAACGGTCCCAACGGTCCCAACGATCCCATGTCTACTACCATTTTGGCTACCGTGCCCACCGCCATGTCCGTTGCCTCACGCCGCTTGTTCCTTTCTCGCACCAGACCATCCGCCAGCTATCGGCCAAGATACAGCCCGACTCCTGGACCGCTGTCAAGCTGATCCGCAACTCTCCTGCCGCCATGGTCTTTGCCAAGGAGGCCAGCCACTTGAGCGACCTGAGCCACAAAAACGTCGTCTCCATCATCGACGTCATCGCCCAGGACGACCCCCAGATCTGTGCCGTCCTCACCAACTTGTTTCCTCTCAAGAGTCTCTATGAGTTTCTGCACATCTCCGACTCCTTCTACGCCACCTCGCTCGACACCAGTAAGCGTATCAGCCTCCTGGCCCAAACCGCAGAGGGTCTCCACTTCCTCCACAGCAGTGGTATCACCCACTCCAACATCAAGAGCAAGAACGTCCTCATCGATGTTGTCAACGGCACCATCGTTCCCAAGCTTTCGGACTATGCTCTGTCGGTCGTTCCGTCGGCGCAGATGCAGTACTCTGCCTCGCACGCCCCCTACCTGGCCCCCGAGTCCTTTGGAACCCTCCCGAGGTTCACCACAAAGTCGGACATTTACGGCTTTGCCATGCTCTGCTGGGAGACCATGGAGAGGGCCATGCCCTTCAGCGGCCTCGATCCTGCCGAGATTCGCGAGCTCGTCCTCAAGGGCCATCGCGAGTCGCTCTCCGACAACCCCCTTAAGGACTTGATCAAGATGTGCTGGCTCCAGTCCGAGGGGAGCCGCCCCGAGACCTGGTACATCACCTATACATTCAATGACATTGGGCGAGAGAGCCGGTCCAGTCTCTCTCCTCCAGCCAACCCCAACAAGCCCAGTGTAAGTCCCACTTGGGCTCCAGCCGCGGGCCTCAGCTTGTCCATCCATCTGTTGCTGTCGGTGCTCGATTGATGGTGCAAAAGACTGGTTTACGTCGCAGGCCGGCTTTTCATCCCGGCATACACACATACACATCCATCTCACTCGTCCTCCTGAATTGCATCTTTTCCATCGACCACGCCGCCATCGACTACGCCGCCATCGGCACTCATCCAGGTTCTGTCCGATCCGTCCACGGACTCTGGCACGGATTCCGGCTCCCGCCGCGTACCGACCAGCCAAACGCCCGAGAGCGAATATCTTTCCGTGCCGCCCGAGCACGAGGATGCACTTCCCGACTACTATGGCATGGTCGAGGGCACCGAGCAGGCCAGGTTCGCGTACACTCGCAAGAAGAAGTGGATCGATAACCAGTACATCCAGATTGGCAACGCTAGCGGCAGCAGCTGCTATTGCATCGAGTACCCCGATCCCAAACTGCCCTTTGAGTTTTCGACTGTACGTATGCGTTGCCGACATTGATCGGCATGAGCAGCCAGATCGAGAGGGACGGATCAGATTCCCACCGCCGGCATCTCCACTCGAACCCATCGCCACCACTCGAGCCCTATCACCACCACGATCTGCATGTGCCCTAGCTACTTTCTTGCTTCACTCACGCGTGTGCCCTGCTGCTTCCTCATTCCGCTCACTCCGTCACTTTCAAACTGCTCATGCTACAGGGCGATGCTACCGGCCTTGGAAAGGGCTATAAAACATGGACCATCAAGCTCCTCGGCGGCGATCCCACCAGTCCCGTGCTTCTGAAAATGAAAAAGATTGGTGGTCTCGGCGAATTGTAAGTCTCTGTTTTCCGAGCATCGTCTATCCAATCTCAACATAACATGCAGAGTCTCTGCCCAGCCCATGTCCGTGGATAGCGTGCATCAATCGCATCAAGCATCCTACGGCCCCCGGCCACACCGCTTACTATGTGCACTGACTTGACTGTCCTTTGCCGACATACCGTAGCGATTTCAACATCTACGACGCCTTCCAGAGCAGCCGTCGCTCCATTTTCTCTCGTCGCGGCCTGTTCTCGCTCAAGTACAAGTTCAGTAGCATCGACGGCTCAGTCGAGTTTGGTTGGGCAGAATCGACCAAGCAAAAGTGCACCTACACCCTACTGGCCTACCCCGACAAGAGGCCCATCGGCCAGTACACCACCCATAACCTCGACGATAGCACCGTTGCTGGCGAGATCTGGTTCGAGAACCGGTACATCCAGGAGACCCCGATGATTATCTCGACCGCTCTGCTTCTCGAGGAACGCTACAGGATCAAGAGCGTCATCGAGTCCATCTATCCTCGCCAGAAGCTCTTTTTCTGATCTTTGTCGCCCTTGGCCTCCAGCAACTCCCCCACCCCGGCGCTGTTGTGTCTTGCTGGCATGCCGTCCCACCCTCTCTAATTCCTTTCCTAGCAGTCTTCGATGTCGATATCTCGACTGCGACATATAACTTCTTTACTCGGCCCTGACCATCGACTATTCCGACGGTTATCGCCAGGGCTTTTGCCATTTGTGTATCCCAACGGCTACTGGGAGTAGCCCTTCTTTCTTGTACAGTCCTGGTCAGGGTCGGTCACTCTGGACGGCCATGTTCGCTTCCAGAGCAACCAGTTTTGCTGCGACTTTGCGTCTTGTTCTATGCTCGGCTATCCCTTCCCTCCCGCGCACTCGGATGGCACGCCTCATCTTGTAAGTTTGAATCTTCTATGTCTGTATCTGTCAATACACGGCTCTTGTTGAAAGTAGCTTGCGCTTTGGAGGTTGCAGCCTGACTACACTCTACTGCTCTGGCTACGGCATAGCTTGGCATTGGCTGAAACCTTTTGCATGATGGCGATGTCCCGGAGGCTGTTGACAGGCCGTTTGGATTGGCGTGCCAGCGACGGGTTGCTGGCACGATCGCATCCATGAAGTGCTGGGCTCGCCAGCCAGGCACTGATTGATCGACCCAAAGATCCAGGAACGCTGACGCCGATACTGCACTGGCCGACAGGAACTGTGGTCGGAAAACAAGCGGCCATCTTCCTTCGGAGGCCAAGACAGTCTCCGCTCCAGCCGTTACGCCCGGCAAGAAAAGCCACCCCGGGCTCACCGATTGCCGCTCTTTTGTCCCTGAGCAAGCTGGCAGAAGCGCCGAGATGCCATGCGCCCACAGGCCTGAAAAACACCCTCGGCGCCAAAGACGAGACCAACTCTCAGTCGGCTTTGCATTCCTTCACTTTGGCTCGGAGATGGTGCCGTTGGCTTGCCATATTCCGCGGCCCCGGCTGACAGTGTTCCGTCGGTGTCTCGCTGGCTCCGATGTCGGTGCTCCTCGCGCAGAGATTTGCTCGCCCGTACCCGTTGTCCACCGCAAGTTTCCCGCCAGAGCCCGCCAACGCAAAGCCTCTGGGCAGACCAAGCGCATGCGGACATGTGGGCGCGCTGCATATTGCATCCGAGGCCACCTTCTTGCCTCCTCGCTGTGCCTGATCTCTTGAGGGAATCGTCGTTGACATAAATCAGAGCGCCCAAGTTCGCGCGGCTCTCTGGCGCCTCCTTGGAGCTCCCCACCCCCTTCGCCTCTTTCCCACAGATTGCCAGGCAGCTTGTCTGATCCGGCATCGCCCGACCGCCATCCAGGCTCCCAACCTCACTTCCATACGCCACGTCTCCTTGCTCTGACCCCGGAAAGATGAAGCCCGGCGCCGACTCCCTCCTCCTTCTCGCCCTCATGTTCCCGGCCATGGTGGCTGCACGCGCCCTGCCGTACTTCAACCCGCAGCTGACGGCGTCATGGACGAGCCAGCAAAACGGCCCGACTGTCCCCTCCAGCTTCATCAGCCTCTCCATCGAGTGGGCCGACGTCGTCCTGGCCTTTGGCAAGGGCAACGGCTCGTTTGCCTGCTGCAACCCAACCATGATCCAGCTGCTCAAGAACCTCAATGGTGATCTGCACGGCAGCGACGGCCCCATCATCCGCATCGGCGGAAACTCGGCCAGCAGGATGTGGTGGTCTGGCGCCACCGTCACGGCATTTTCTCGGCCGCAGACCCAGTCTTCGGCTGTGTCGACCGGCAGTGTGAAACTGCTTGGCGAACTGGCCGCCAGCACGGGCATCCGCCTGATCCTGGATGTCACCGAGGTCCCTGCAAACCCCATCTTCTCCCAAGACTTTGTCCAACATGGAATCCTGCCCAACATCGATCCGCAGTACATTGTGGCCATCGAGGTCGGCAATGAGCCTGATCACTATCTTCTCCGCTCTGGTGAGATTACTACGGGCTACTTATTGACATGTGCACTCATTGGCATATGCACTCATTGACATGTGCATTCATTGGTCGCCACGGCATTTGGCGTTTTGATCCTGCGCCTGGCTGGGTCACATTTCGGTTGACTTGCAAGCCTTCATCGCCCCACATGTCGTGCTCGAAAGTGGTACTCATTGCTTCACACACACATGCTCGGTCTCCTTCGTTCGGCCGTCGCTGTCAGGTTGGAGAACAGCTCCGTACACCTGGGACAACTATACGGCCGAGATCAAAAACTACGACACCGCCCTCGAGTATGCGCTGGCGTCGACCAGCATCCCGCTCCAGGGGCCCTCGATCACCGGCTGCGACTACCAGAAACTGCCCTGCTGGCTCGACAAGCTGCCCCAGTTCGCCTCCGACTTTCCCGACTTTAGATACATCTCGTTTCACAGATATGGCCAGCTCGGCCAGTGCTCGTTCCTCACTGGGCCCACCAACACCACGATAGCCAGTCTCCTGAATGGTAACGCAGCTCGAGTCGGGCACTCTGTGCTCAGTGTTCCTTCCCATACATTTCTATGCGGTCGACAGATTGCTGTTGAGACAGCATCCGTTGTGCTGCAGCGGACTCCCGTGTTACAAACCACCGACCCCATAGGCCCCGCATCTTTGGAAGCATTTCCCTTTCCGTTCATTATATTGCCAGCCATCTATACAGCCTCATCTCATATGGATCGCGAATCTCTTGCTAACGACTCTCACTCTCATCTCCACATCACTCTCATCTCCACATCACACACATCACACACATCGCACGCATCACTCTCATCTCCACATCACACACATCGCACACATCATCGGATTCCAGACCCCCAGCCCGGCGATCTTGACTTTATTCAACCGGCCTTTGTCCAGCAGCTCCGCCAGCAGAACCGCGAGCTGGTGCTTGGAGAGGGCTCCAGTGTCTCCTGCGGCGGCCTCACGGGCATCTCGGACACCTTTGCTGCCACCCTCTGGGCAGCCAATATGATGTTTGAGCTCGCCTTCCGGGGTGTCTCGCGCTTCCACCTGCACGGTGTCAGTACGCAGTACACGCCGTTCAAGATCGATCCAGCTACCGGCAATGTCCAGGCCGGGTCGATCTATTACGCGGCAGCGCTCTTCAACCGGCTCCACGGCGGTGCTGCCAACGTCAGCATCTTCAAACCCGAGATTGAAACCAGCAACGTTGACTTTGGCGTCAACCCCAATTTGATCAAGCTCTGGGGCATCAAGGACGACACCGACGGCACCGTCAAGTACATTGTTGTTCACAAGGATCTCAACACCATGGTCGATGTCGGCGTCGTTATCAAGGCCGGTCGGTGCACATCTTACAATGGCATCGTCACCCGCCTTGCCTCGTTCAAGAACGGCATCGCTCTCCAGAGCGGATTCTCCCTTAACGGCCAGGTTCTTGAAAACGGACCCAACGACTTGACCACCGACGGGAACTGGAAGGGCGAACCTCAGTGGGAAGACGTCTGGTCGGACTCGAACGGCACCTTTGTCCTCACAGCCAACCCACTGTCGGTGACCGTCCTCACCATCGGCATCGACCCCACATGTTTCAGCCACTGAGGAGACGGGCCAGCGTCTCTGTGAATGTTTAAAATGCATATGACGGGCCCACCCCTTTACACATCCGTATGTTTTACATACCCGATAACTGTATTTTTGATCTCCGGTACTCCGATCAGCCTCCTTTGGATTTTTCGAAACGAAACACTTCCTTCGACTTTTCCGAAACAAAACGCTTCCCCCCCCCGCCGCTCGTTTGCTACTCTTGCTGTGCTCTGAAGCGACACGTATCAGTGACGCTCTGTCAACGCACAGCTTCCTCCGCTATTACTCGCAGTTTCGGAGGACGCTTGCCGACTGAGCAGCACGGTCTCGAATATACGAGCTTGATTTTCCGTGGGCGATGATGCTTTGAACATCACCATCACATTCCGAGCTGCATATGATCCTGCCAGGCATACACAAGGGGACGGCACCCGTTCGTAGGCAGCGGGCTGCAAAGCAGAATCGACTCTTGTCGTCCATATAGTTCACCAATTGAATCGAATCGCATTCGTGTTGGCACGCCGTCGAATTGGAGACAGCGCTGCAGCGCAATCGTCCATGACGGTACAGAATAGCGACACGAAAAAACGAAACACGAAACACCAAACTGCCTTTGGGAGATTCCGGTGCTCGATATGAGTGTATTTGGGTTGCAGACACTGCAGTTTATCGAGGCGTCGGGGCCTTGATGATGAATGCTCCTGGAGATATTGAATACAATCGACCAATTGTAGTCCACTCAACTGTGCGTTGTGGCGGCTGCTAATCTTGGTCTTGTGCTCATTGCAGCTCAGTCTGGCTTTGACAAGCGGCTTAACGTGACTAGATCTGAGCTCTGAGCCATTCGCGAAGATCGGCAGTATGCTCGAGCGTCTCGATATCAATCTCTAGTTCACGAAGCTTGGCCATTGCAACCGCTTGGTCGACCGAAGCAGACTCGTATTTCATCCCTGGCAAGCCAAGTCGTGTCAATCAAATTCCGCCACGGAGATGCAACGGGCTCAACTCATCGCAGTGGATAGCCGATGGTGCTCCGAGGTGTGTCAATAGGGTTGCATCTATAGAGCTCATATCGGACCCGGTTCCCACCTTTGAGCTTGGTCGCCACATGGAAGAACGCAAGCGAAGCAGTTGGGTTGCTTGTTGCGATGGTGGCGTCGACAATGCAGCCCTCGTCCACCTTGATGTCGATGATCTGATCGGCAATTGGACGGGTCAGCGCACTTTGGTCTGCGAACAGAGTTTAGCGACTTGATTTGTCAACTTACTACATCGCCCCAGGAAAAGGAGTGCTCCAGTTGATGGGTGAATGTCGGAGTCTGGCCATAGATCCAGTTCCATGTCTTTGGCAAACGGTGGGAATGCGTCAGCAAAGGTTTGGGTTCCATTGAGCAAGCCGTGCGCCTCTATCTCGAGTCATATGCAGCATACAGAGGTCATGTCTCCCTGGGCCAGGGAGCGGAGAATCGCCTGGGCCGGGCTGACTCACCCGCACTTCGTCGTAGTATTCTTGCAGCTTCGGGTTGCCTTGGAATGTCTCCTCGCTCAGCTCTGCAGACTGGTCCATTTTTCTGCATGAGATCGAGCCTGTGCCCTGCCAACAAGCGCTCGATCGTACCTGCATCCGAGCAGCACCGTGCCTGGAACAAAAGGCATCAATCACCGCTTCGCAAAAGGATGGATGGTCGGCCGTGTACGAGTACTCCCGCAGCTTGGCGACCGGCGATCGAACACTGGCCACACCTCCACCGACCAGGTTTTTCTGAAGCGGCAGACCGAAGGTTAAGATGCAGGCCGCACATTGCGCTTGCAATGAGTGGGCTCGACTCGGCGCCGTCCCATCGTTGGCCCGGCACACAGCCGAGCCAGCAGCGTACCGGGTCGGGCTTGAGATAGGCTCCGAGGCTCGACAGATCGGAATCGATCAGCATGGTTCCGTGGTGGTATGCCCTGTCGCGCACGATTTTGTATGCCGAGCCGGATACGTATTCGGGCGGCACATATCAATGCATGTTAAGGATCATTTCAGCTCTGCAGTTCAGACGGCCGATAGACAGGCGAAACGGGATGGGGTGTGGGGAGGGAACAAAGGATATCTTCTTGCCATCGACGACGATATCGTGGCGTTCGTTGACCGAGGCTGGAATGTCCAGGCTCTGAAGCGCAGATGCCACCAGCTCGGCATTGGTCTTGCGGTCGAACACTTCCCTCGGCATGATAATTGAGTAGTTGGAATTGCCCAAGTCCTACGGGAGGCCCCACACAAGAGCAGCCGAAACACAATCAGAACCGCCAGCTTGTAGCTCGTGTGGCCGCCTGGCGACCATCGGATCGCCAGACCAGATGCTCAAATGCAGATTCGGGACATAAGCTTTTCTTACATGGTAAACGGTGCCTCCGCCGCTTCGCCTGCGGACGAGCGGGACATTATACCTCTCCATGAGTCTCAGGTTGCATTCTCTCCACGGGTTCTAGCGAACAACAATTCCGAGGACGAGTGACCGATGTGGCCGATTTAGTTGCATAGCGTCACGACCGAGAGCGGTCGATAGCGACTTCAGCGCCGAAGGGTAGAAGTGTGGCAAAATATTTGCGAGGACGGATGCCGCTTTGGGTTTGTCGACAATGACTGGCTTCGTAACCATGACTTGGGGGGTGGACATTGTCGATGGCATCGTGGTTCACCAACCTGGTTGCGTCCGATGACAACGCATCTCGAGTTTCGCCACAGCATGAGAATATAGACAGAGGGATCGGTATGGCGAAACAACCTGGACGATAATCAAGCCCAGGGTCGAGTGCGTAAGAATGAGGCCAAGCATGCAAGCCGATCGCACCGTGCAATGTGCCCGTGGATTGTGAGGAGAGTGCGAGAGACTTGCCATTCCTCAAAGGCCAGATTCATCCACGGATCGACAACATTCGAGACATAACATTCAATCTGCAGAATCACCACGAGTCAGTCAGGATTGTGTGTTTCTGTGGGTTTATGCGACGGTAAGAGTCGGGCAAGATCTACGATCCCCGCCGAGGCAGCGACAAAAGTCTTACACGTTTGGGTGCCTGGGCAGAATGAACGGCTCGATGGGACAGAATCGGGCTTGAGGCACCCGCAGCCGGGTAGCGCCAAAGCCGGGTCTTGGCTGCAGCGCACAGGATCATGGTGGGGAGAGTGTGACTGTCGAGAGGGCAGGATTCTCGCAGGCGAAAGGAGCAGCGCCCAGATCAACGATCAAGTTGACACGAACCAAGATGCGGCTGTCCACCCAGAGCGAACAGGACACCCACCGAGCCCACGGAGACTCGGATATGCCAGGTACTTTGCGGAGCCACACATCGCCAGCGGCGTCCAATGCCCAGAACTCACGGCGGGCGACTCGTTCGACTCAATCATCTAGATATCGAGAAGCCACATTGGTCTCCCAACTGGTTGAATGCACGTTGTATTTCAAGGCTGTGTTCCACCAAGCCAGTAGCAGGCAGAGTTGGGTTGCGGAAGGGCACAAATGACACCGTCTTGCTTCGTTCAAGACTCCAATTCGCACCGAGGTGACGATGGGTGCGCGCAGGCGTCCACCTTCCGAACAAGATTTGATTCAGAGCTCCGAGCGCTGCGAGTTACGGGAATGGGCCGAACGACCGGGGTTGATGCATTCCTCCATGGTGATGATCCGACGGCCCTGTGGGTTGATATAACCCTCGGTTCCCGTGAAAGCATCCACAAGAACAGGCAGGCCTCCGACAGTGCTTTCGTAGAGGTCGTGCATACAGACGATTGCGCCGGCTGCTCGTGCGATGCAACCGATAACAAGTAAGCCGTCAGCATCCTCTCGGTAATAGCGCATGGAGTGCCATCTGGAATACAACAAAGTGGGGCCGAGAGCGCGAGACTCACCATCCGGGAGGCCGTTGATAAGAGGAACCAGTTCTTGCGTGACGTTCTGTCGAACGTGTGAAAAGGTGTAATCAGCAGCAACATGGCACAGCAAGAGCAGCACAACATGCCAGGAAGGAATGGCTCAGTAAAATAATCCACCCCCTCTCCAGCTGATCAACATGCGATGCGACGAGTGGCACATGGGTGCACGTTTCGCTGATGCTTGACGACTCGGGATGCAGACGCACCTGGTAGTACCAGTCGAAACAGCCTGCATTCCACATAACGATTGTGTATCCGCGGTCTTCTAGATACTTGCGAATGGCTTCGTTGATGGCGCCGTAAGGTGGACGGAACAGCCATGGTCGCTGTTGGGTAATCCCGAACAGGAGCTCTTCATTTCGATCAATTTCGCTGGCGAGAGCATCGATCCCCTTGGTCTGAACAAGGTCGGTCAGGTTGGCTGGAAGATGGGACATGGCATCGCAATCGTGAGGACGATGATATCACCAGGAAGTGGGCGCCGACGACATGCGCGACTCAGAGGCCAGCTAAAACCAGAGCCTAAGGTACCGTGAGACCACGTATGAGATCCAAGCAGATGGCCATCATTGACAATCCGTCGCACGACATCTGGATAGCGCTGGGCATTGGCGCCTGTCGAGGGCATTTGGAGCACTTGGGTCAGATATCGGCGAGCGGCGGCAGTGGCTTGAGAGGATGCACATCAATTGAAACAGAGACTAATGCTCCTTGGAGAACCCACCGACGACGAAAAAGGTGGCTTTGAGGCCGGTTTTGCTGAGGTAGTCGAGTAGATTCTCGGTGTTCCCAGGGGAAGGGCCGTCGTCAAAGGTCAGGACAATGCCTACGAGCCCAAGGTGTTAGCACTGCGCCATCGGCACTACCGTGGCGGACCGACCGACGCACAGCAGAGTGGAGCGACTCAGTTCACCGGAGCGGCGTACCTCGGTCGAGCGAGTTGCAGGCCCACACGACGGTGCCGGGGGGAGTGAATGGATTGACGTCTTGCTGCAGGGGGTGCTGGTGGCCTTCGAAGCTGCATCGGACGGCAACGGCCAGGGACAGCAGCCCGGCAGTTTGGGCGAAGCCGGAGAAGAGACGCATTCTGGTGACGAGGCTGTAGAATCGGGAGCCGTTGTAGGCGAGGCGAGGCAAGGGCAGGCGATGGTGTGCCAGATGTTCCTGCAGGCATCCGTTTCGAAGACAGCGACATCAAGGAAGCTTTGTTGCCTGGGGCTGGGCGGCGTGCGATTGGCCGGCTCGGTCACGGGACGCGTCACAGCCGCTCGAGCCAGGGTCGAGCCGGATCGATCTCGCCGGCGGATCCAATCTCTGCCCAGCCGCGCCTTTTCCGCTGTCCTGTCGCCGGCCGAACCCGATCTCGGAACCGCCCCTCTGCGACCACAACAGCGCCAGATGAAGCTCGTCAGAAAAAACATCGAGAAGGATGCCTCGGGCTCGGTCACCCTCGTCGCCGAGGAGGCCGAGGACATGTGGCACACCTACAATCTGCTCACCAAGGGCGATTTGCTGGAAGCCTCCACCATCAGGTTGGCCATGCCAGAGAGATGCGTCGTCGGCGAGCAACCGCCAGCGCCCGCAAGCCTTGCGTTGATGCAACCGGATACCGCCGGCTACGGAGGCGCTCATGCAATGGCATCCTCTCTGCCGCCATTCGTATCGATCTCCATTTCCGCCGCACGCTGTACCCAGAAAGGTTGTCTCCGAGAGCTCGACGGGATCGACAGACAAGACAAGTGTGCGCTTGACCCTCCGGGTGGCCGTCGAGACAGTCGAGTTTGATGCCCAAGGCGGGATCCTGCGTGTCAATGGCAAGAACACTACGGAAAACAAGTACGTCAAGGTAGGTTCTCGTTGCAGCGTACCGGCCCAGCGCAGACGCCCATAGGAGGTGGCGATCAGCATTCTAAACTCCGTCCTTATGCCCTGCATCCTCTGGGCCGCTGGCTTGCCGATTGTCTGTAGCTTGGCGGATATCATACCATCGATGTGGAGCTCAACCGCAAGTTCACCATCTTCAAGGAGGAGTGGGATGTGATCGCCATGGAGCGCATCGACAGTGCTTGCGATGTTACCCAGCGCGCCGACGTGGCCGCCGTTACCCTGGAAGAGGGGTTGGCCATCGTCTGTCTTGTCACCCAGAACATGACGGTTGTGCGGCAGCGATTAGAGTGCCCTGTGCCTCGGAAGCGACTCGGGAGCACCACGAATCACGACAAGGGTCTAAGGCGGTTCTTTGAGCAGACGATGGAGGCCATCCTGCGACATATCAACTTTGATGTCGTCAAGGTGCTGATCCTGGCGAGCCCTGGCTTTATCAAGGCAAGTTCCTGAGCTGCTTCAATCTGCCATCAAAACTGGATGCCACCCTTGGATGTTGCAGGGCTTTGTCTTTGGCGTGGCCTCTTCCATCTCGTCAGCACCTACCGTCACATTGGTCGGTTGGTATGGAGGTATCAATCTGCTGGTGCTCACCAGTATTTCTTGCTTTCCCATCCCCATCCCCAGGACCAGTTGTTCAAATTCCTGATGGAGGAAGCCATCCGACAAGATAACAAAGTGCTGCTCGAGAACAAGTCCAAGATCCTGCTTGTGCACTGCTCGTCGGGTCAGAAGCACGCGCTGCAGGAGATTCTCCAAGAGCCTGCCGTCCAGGCTCGTCTGGCCGATACCAAGTTTGCCCAGGAAGTCAAGGCCCTGGATCGGTTTTACACCATTTTGGCGCAAGATCCCGCAAGAGCCTTCTACGGCTACGACTACGTGGCTCTGGCGGCATCACGGGGCGGAATCGAAACGCTGGTGAGAAAGCAAGCCTGAATCGACGGGCGATATACTGTGATATGCTGTGATATACTGTGATATACTGTGATATGCTGTGATATGCTGTGATATGCTGCCGTGTGTCTCGATCGAATCGCAGTCGAGCGATGCATTTCGGACAATGTGTATTGACTTTGTGGATCAATTCTGGATGTCGTCTCCGCTCCCAGATGCTTTCGGATGCCTTGTTCAGGTAATGCACTTGGAGAAACAGCGAAAACGATGCACAGTTCCTCGTTTGCGCTCTGAGCCAACACAGCCGGCCATTCATCGGCACTACCGGGCTCTGGCTCTGGCTCTGGCTTTGACACCGATCATGAGCTTGGGTCTCCGCACAGCTGCAGGCTTTTACCCTAGTGCCGACACCAGCTAATTTTGCATCGTCTGGCTGCCTTTTGTCTCCAATCTGCTCAGATCCGACGATGTGGCTACCCGCCGCAAGTACATAGACCTGGTTGAGCAGACGCGGGCCATGGGGGGTTCTGTGCTGATCTTTTCAGCATTGCACTCTTCGGGTGAGCAGCTGACGCAGCTGACAGGCGTGGCCGCCATCCTCAACTTTTCGATGCCGTCGCTTGAGGACGAAGTTGCGCAGGCCCAAGAAACTGCCGGAAACGCAGGAGATGACGAATACGGAGAGGACCTGTAGCTTTTCAGACTATGTGCCCGCATAATCCCGCAAATACAGTTTCCGGCCTGAGCGCATCCGATGCGAGATGATGTGTATTGTGGCAACAGGACTTGGTGCGCGAGCAGACATCAAAGTCCATCGCCCCGAAGCAGTCCGGCGAAGAGAGCGACTATGGTGGCTCGGCGAGTGACAACAATAGTGGTTGCAGCAGATCTAAGTCGAACGAACGAACGAACGAACGAACGAACGAACGAACGAACGAACGAACGAACGAACGAACGAACGAACGAACGAACGAACGAACGAACGAACGAACGAACGAACGAACGAACGAATGAACGAACGAGCAAGCGGGCTGTGTTGTCAGGACCGCCATCCACTGGTTTACTTTGATTTCTTCTTGACATCCTTGTCCTTCTCTCGCTTGGCTTCTTGTGCAACTGGCTTCATGATTGTCAGCTTACCGACAGCTCCCGCCTTGGCGGCCAGCAGCTTTTCGGTCTTCTGGATCTGAACACCAGTGAGTTTCTGCGATAGGATATGAAGGAGAGGCGCATGAGGAGCCAGACGAGTTATGCCCCAGCAGATTTTGCCGAGGTGCGGTGCATTTTGGTGCCTTTTGATGCCTCCGTTACCTTGGTGAGAGCACGCTGCTTGGCGATCTGGGCCTTCTTGGGGGCGATGGCAACGCCTATCGAAAGTGCACGAAGCAACCCATGGGTAAGTATTGGCCGAGGATGGCGGTCACAGTAAAGCAGTACAGCGGATGAATATCCCAAGAGAACCACTCCACATTATCGGCGTCTCGAGACGCCCTTCTTGATTCATCGATTTGATGGAGCCGTCTTGCCAACGCACTCCGCCGAGGTATCTTCTGGCCAAGTTTCGTTCGAGGAAAGTCGACGGAGCTGACCAGCAGAGCCCCAGCATCCCTGCCGCATGCGACCGACGCCACGTACCTCGCCGCTTGACAGGGCTCTTCTTGGCAGTGGCTGCCTTCTGTTTGACGACTCCCTGGGCCATCTGAGCTGCACTTGGTGTGGGATCTGCGAGAGGCCGCTGTCGTTGTCGATGCCGACAGAGCCGGCTGGACAAATTTTCTTGTGTGCCGAACAAAGCCGGGGCGGGTCGCGGATCGATCCGGTCTTCGAACCAAGCTGCGCGGCGGCTCTTTCGTTGCAGGCGGCCCAGCCCCCACTTTCGATATGCTTCCTTCAAGGTGCAAATCCACAGAGCCCCCCGGCCCAGCAGCCATCCGATACCACTGACCAGCTTCACCGGGCGACACCAATCCGCAGATGAGTCCACAGCATGCGCACGATCCTCCTCAGGACCATCGAAAGCGGCCGCATCCCGATGACCCCGATGCGACACAGCCCTCCGGCCTGAAGCGCCAGCGGCCTTCGCCCGACACCGAAGACATGGTTATCTCGGCCGATCATTCCCACTCAGGCTCCCCGCTGCCGCCTCCGCCAGGTGCGCCCCTTCCACCAACCTTTGCCGAGAGCCCTGCAGCCCCCCGGAGAGATCTGGGCGAAGGAGGGCCGACCCTGCTCGAGCGGGACCCAAGCTCCTCGTCCGACATTGCCGATACATTTTTGCCTGACGGCCCCTCGATCGAGTCGCCCGCTCCCGCCGATTTTTCTGCAGCCGATCCAATGCATTCAGGCTCAACCACAACCTCCGATGCCAAGAGATCCTCGACCAAGAAAAAGTTTGAGCCTCGCACCTTCACGGGCTGCTCCAAGATCGAGGACTACGAGACGAGGAACAAGATCGGCGAAGGCACATTTGGGTGAGCAAGAGTGCTCTCGTGCGCTCGGAATGAACGCCGCGCATCGTCTCGTGTTCATCCCTGGGCGGCATTGAAACTGACTCCCCCTCACCGAGCTTGACTCCTCCGTCACCCGGACTGTGAAGCCTGTTGGCTATCGCTGACGTCGACGATTGTGCTGCCCGCTAATTCCGTCCGATGTGGCAGCGAAGTATCCTTTGCCCAACATAAAAAGACAGAAGCCAAGGTCGCCCTGAAGAGGATTCTGATGCACAGCGAGAAGGAAGGGGTGAGTGCTGTCAACATGCAACTGTGTATGGTGCCCCGATCACTTTCCACAGCCAGCGATGCGGTTGTTCCAACCCTTTGTATATATCAGATTCCGATCACCGCTCTGCGCGAAATCAAGATCCTGAAGTCGCTCAATCATCCCAACATTGTGCCGCTCCTCGAGATGGCAATCAAGAAAGGTAATGACATCGTCCCCAGGATCGATGCAGGTAGTCCGAGTTTTACAATATCAATCAAGTATCGCGGTTAACACCGGCTGCCGTCGCTCCACCACAAGGCGATAAGTCCAGTCGATCTCGTGGCTCGATTTTCATGGTGTTTCCCTATATGGACTATGATCTGGCCGGTTTGCTCGAGAATCCTGCGGTTCGGTTTAACCAGTCGCAGATCAAGTCATATATCAAGCAGCTGCTCGAGGGCACGTATTACCTTCACCAGGTGGGCTGAAGCAATGCAGACCCCGTTTATAGCGAAGATGTGGGCTGAATAGGCCGTGACCGCTCTGATTTGCAAGTCCTGATCTCATCGGCGAGTCCTGATCTCATCGGCGAATCCTGATCTGCGCTGACTTTATTTTGCTTCGGTCGATGACTCCTCATCATGGCGACACGGAACTGCTCCTTGGCGCAACTGTGGCATCCATTCGCGCACTTTCGATACTCCCTCGTATATTGACTATGCCGCTTGACATTCAGCACAACATTCTTCATCGAGACATGAAAGGTGCGGTAGCCGCCCGCCAATATTGTTTGATCCGTGGCCCGGAGTGAGCTTCGGTTTGTGCTTGGACGGGCAAGAATGAGGCCATGGCTTACGAGTTTCACCTTGCAGGAGCCAATATCCTGATTGACGCCCAGGGCAACCTTAAACTGGCCGACTTTGGCCTTGCCCGGTCCTTCAACCCCGAGGATCCAAACAAGGCCTATACCACCCTTGTGGTAACCCGGTGGTACCGACCGCCAGAGCTCCTCTTGGGGGCAACAAAGTACAATGCGGCAATCGACATGTGGGGTGTTGGGTAAGTCTCTATCGCAGGCACGCCGCCCTATTCCTGGAAGTTGGCCATTTCGCAAGACAGACAGTGCATCGCTGCGTGTCTTGCGGAGCACTCATCGGAAATCTCGGTCCATGGACGGCGGGGCCTGCAGATGCGTCATCGGCGAGATTTTCAAGCGAAGGCCCATCCTTACCGGAACCAGCGATATTGACCAGCTCGAAAAGATTTTCGAGCTCTGCGGAACGCCAAACAAGCACAACTGGCCCTCCGTCGACCAACTGACAGATTGGGGCAAAATCCAGTTCAAGGTTTATCAACGGAATGTCCTGCGACGCTTTGAACAGTACGTACCCGTTATTGGAACGCATGTCCACGTGTGCAGCTTATTGTGGATGCTACGAATTGCCCCAGTACCTGCTCTTACAACGAATGGACTTTGCGCAGGTACGATCGGCTGGCAATCGATCTGATGGACAAGCTTCTCGCGCTCGAACCAGCGACCAGACTGACCGCCGGCGAAGCCTTGAAACACGACTATTTCTACCATGGCTGGCGCATTGCTGTGCCCGGAACAAAGGAGTGGGTATCCGATAGTGCTTGAAGTGATCATGAGGGGCGAACGAAGCCATGCCATCTCCGCTCTTTCGATGGTTGTGCCACTGCTATTAACGCTCACCCCGTACTCGCCGCTGTGGATGTCTGCTTTAGCTTTTACCCGCCGTTCCCGACGTCTCACGAGTACGCCTCGAGGCTGAGGAGAGAGGAACAAGCTGCGATTGCCAGAGATATTGAAGGCGGGGTACAAAACCTCGCGCCTCCTATGCACTATGACTATGGCCTCGAAAGCGACAAGAAGGGATCAAGTCACACCAAGTATAGTGACTCTCACAGGAAAGACTCGGGTAGCTACCGATCCTCGCGAACAAGCTTTCCGTCAACCGATGCTTCTCGATACTCCCACAACAGGCACTACTGAGCAATCTACAGAACCGCTGGAGATCAGGTTGATGTTCAGCAGGATTTAGCCCAATTAACCCGCTGCCTGTGCGCTAGAACGCTTGCAACGTCGATCAAAACACACCCTTGATCATTGTGAGGTGGCATTTGGAAGGACAATATATCATGGTGCTGAGAAGGAACCCTGATCATATCGTGGCCTTCATCCTGGGGTTTGATGTGCCGACTCGGCCTTGATGGAGGCACACTGTGAGCCGAAGGCAACGTTATGTCCCAAGCCAAGGAGGCTTGTCGCAGGCAATATGCGGTCGTGATGCTGATGGCCACGTCAAAAGCCCGAGCCCAGGCATATTGTGGCTGCGCCAACTCCAATCAGGCGTACGTCAGGGTTATTGGCTGACAACGCGAGCCAGTACAAGTATATTGCCAAAACTGCTTCAGTTTCCCCACCCCAATCATTGGCGTTATCGAACAGTCGACTGCAACTCACAGAGTGGTTGAGGATCACTTTGCTGAGCCCACGCCCGTGCGGACGGAAAGAAAACGTCCGTTCCCCCGACGCCCCGACTTGCCTTCCGCGGCCATCTTCTCCCATCGCGGCATCATGGCTACTCAGCCGTTCTCAGCAGGGCTCGCGTTCTTGCTCCTCCTGTTGGCCCATCTGCCGCGTCTGGACGCCATCGATATCGCCGTCCATCCCAACAAGAATGCCTCGTTCACCAGAACTCTCAATATTGGGTTGCTATACTGGAGCGGTACAATCGCAGCCTTCAACGATCCCATTGTTGCTTCCACAAACTACTACTACTATCAGTACACAAGCGTTGAAGCGATGGAAATGTAACGGAACCGTCCTCTAGCCGTTGTCCCAGCAGAACCACTGCAGAGGTTGAAGTGCCTCGTCGGTGCGAATCAGCTGGTTTAACAGCGCGTGCGATCGCGTTTGCTTTGATTCCAGGATCAGCGGGCTCGAAGCTCTCCAGATCAACATTAACCGCCGGTAGGTGCATCACCCTGTAGTTTGGTCCCGATTGCTATCTAGAACATGGCTCTAGCTGACAAACAGCCATATCTTCTGGATATAGGAACGATATTCTTCCGAATATTGTAAGTCGATGTCCCTGCGAGCTGTCATTTCGTGGACAGCCATGATCCAGTTGCCTGTGGTGCCGGAGCAACAGCGACAGACTCACGACTGAGTCGGGATGCGCAAGTAAACACACTGTCCTCCGCTGACATCTCTTGCTCGGTCTACAATGCCATCGCAGTATCTCAACATTACTGGATATAACAGCTTCCGCATGGGTTCATCTGCAGTCGGTGTAAGTACGAGCGAGATCTGGCCGATTGCGCATACGAACAGAATGTGGCGATTGTGAACAAGAAGGAACTGACCGACTCTGTTTGTTTAGTTGTCGGCGGCAATCGAAGCCGTCCGTGATGGGAACAATGGCCTCATTGGCGACTCAATCTTAGCAACCGATGCAATTCTCATGGAGTCACTCTGGGCCGCAACCCAACATGTTCCGGTATGATCTGTTGCTTGGATCAGTGGTTTTTATGGTTACTGGGCTTCGCGGCCACATCTCCGTGACATGGTAGTACCATATCATGGTCGGCGATCCTGTACCAATAGATATTAACAGGTTTATCCCTCCGCATCCCACATTCTTACCCTGCTGTTTGCCTGACTAGATCTGCTCACCGACCTCCAATGACCCGCGGGTGAGAACTGGTCATAAACGAAAGATATTTCTGGAACATTGTGGAGCTAACAAGGTCATGTTTGAGCTAGCTTTCCGATCGCACCATGTACCCGACGTTTTTCCGGACTCTGACGGCATCGACAATGCAAGGGCGAGGTATCAGTGCAACGGAACATATCTGCTTCATGTGTTGTTCGACAGTCGATCACGCTACAAAAGATCCCCACAAGGCATACTAACGTCGATACTTTCAAAATAGCGTTTGCTATCTGGGTTCATGCCATGGGATGGAAGCGCGTTGCTGTCCTGGTCTCGGTAAGATCCCGTTGCAGTCTCTTGTTTTGATGCTCTCGCAATCTATCGCAATACTTGATGCCGTATTCGCATCGCCACTTCATCGGTCATTGACACGCCATAATGTGTGCGTTGCCTTCAGGATCGTGAAAATGACAGCTATGGATACAATGTACTGCCGGGGTTTCTAGACGAAGCCAGTGCATTGGGAATCGAGATACTCGGCGGCGTGGTCGAATTCGCCTCGGGAAAGTTTCCCCTCGGATCCGATTGGGTGACTCCCCTGGCAGCTATTTCTGCCACAAACGCACGGATTATATTGTGCTTTTCCTCCGTGCTGCAATCATCGCTGGCATATCTCTGGGTAAGTATTGTATGATTTCTGATATGGAGGAGGCTCAGTGCTCTCGACCGAATGCACTCGGTCTCTGAGGGAAATGAGGGATGTAATTCGGTCTGCATGGATCCGATGGTTCATCTCTGCTACTGCGATGCGAGGCGATTGCTCATGGCCCAATCCTTCACTCTCGCGCTTCCTCCACCGCCGCTGGAAACGGCACATGGATGCGTGTCCCCCAGGCTAAAAAGTAGGTGGGGTGATGCTATAGCACCACAGCTGGCGCACTCGGCCCGAGTCTTTGGTGCTGACAGTCATCAATGCGTGCATTTGTCTCTGGAAATCGAGCGCTTGCGTGTTTTCTTGATCCTGACAATGGTTAAAACCAAACATTGAGAGCAAACATATGACTCGCCTTGTGATCCCCGATTTCATCGAACATATCGTCAATCTATAGACTATTTCAGATCACGGGTCCTGAGTACGTCTGGTTGACACTGCAAGGCGTTATGGGGATCGAGATTATCCAAGTTTTAGACGATTTGGGATATCAAAATGTGTTTGAAAATCAGCTTGTGCCTTTCCAAGATGGACCGATCAATGGATCATACATACGAAACTAGTATGTTGTATGGCGGTCCGTGTGCTGCAGCAACTCATATGGGTCGATGAAGTGCATCACCGACAGACCGCGACCCGATGGATTGGATTGCCGTGTCGCTAATGTACTGAATCTTGGCTACACATTGCATACATACAGTGGCGAGGGCGAGTAAGTTGTATAGACGCGAGTGCTTGCTGGATACTCGTCTGCGAAGCTGGCGTCTTGGACTAGCTTGTTCACACTCAATGGGAACCTCTATTGCACGGCGCTGCTTCTGTGACCCCAACCCATTCGGTAGAACATACATGGTGTAAGTCATTACTGGCGATCTCTAGCCATCTTGATACCTCCTCTCTGCTGCAGGGGACACTCGTTGATAACAACCGCAAACGCTTGTTCAAACCAGATACGGCCCATCCCCGAACTATCCAGCAACACCTCAATGGATTGACTACAACGACACAATGACTTATGTCTACGCACCCGAACCGCTGATGCTCCCAGTGGGAGTGTAAGTTATTGATGGCGATGCATTGACCCGAGGAGCGCAAGAAACACCAGCGCGATACTTGATCTAACAAGCAAACACAAAATTGCAAACAGAGAAACATACGACTGTGCATTGTCCCTTGTGCTCGGATTCGATCACGTACGCACTGTTGTGCAGCCATAAGTCGTTGCTGCGTGCAGGCTCCTATGCACCGACCATATGATGCGAGCATCCAAACCCCTGCATAGCAATGTGAACCAACTTGGCAGTGGAAAATGCATTTTGCTTGGTGAATACCCAGGGTACGCGCCTTGCTCGCTAACAGATGAGCAACCTGTCTCTCAGCTGTTGAAATCGGGCATAAGTCTCGACACCATCCTCTCAAACGCTGTCGACACTTCGTTCCTCGAGCCATCCTTCTTTTTGAACTACACGTATAATGGCGCAACTGGCCCTCTCGAATATGATTGTAGGTTCACCGCAGTTCGCCCAGCCAGATGCACTCCGCCACACTGATTGCTTTGTGCAGCACTGATACATTTGGCCTCAAACAAATCCACCCATGAAGCGCAAGGAAATCGACTCTACGGGTAAGCACGGTGGTATTCAAGTGGTTGCAACTTCCTCGATGTCTGGAACTCACTGTTTTGATGGTTCTTCAACAGTGTATATGATATTTATTCTGTGGTAAGTTCTGTGGGATCATAAGCCTCACAGCGACAACCTCCGGTCAGCAGTATTCGAGTAACATTTTCAAATGACCCCAGATGAACAACAGCTTCAACGGGTGGCTCGAAGCAGAAATTTACATCGATGCAACCAATGCTTCAAGAACATATGTGTTGTTTGAAAACACGACCAGCTTTGGAACGGCCGTCTGGAACGTGACTTCGCCGCTCCTGAACATTCCGGTGGACTTCCCTCCGCTGGTCTTCATGAACCCGACACTGCTGAGTTCCAGGGGGGTGTTTGGGGCCAGCTTGGCCCTCATCGCCTTGGCTACCGTTTCGGCGCTCTACCTCACAATCCTGGCAGCACGCAAACACCAAAAACTGCGACTCTTCAACTCACTCTATGTGATATCAGGTGAGCGTGCTGCCCTGTTTGATGATTCCCATTAAATCAACCTGTCGCACATTATCGTACATCCACGACCCGTTGTAACTCGTGGCCTCGACGCCGTGACTCGTGTTGGAAACCATCGCTGCGCACCACGGACTATCATCGCCTCTCACATACACCGCTATCGCACAATTCCCCGCCACGGATATGCGCTCCCTCAGTGCACCTTGCCATTATCTTGTGCATGCTATCGGTTGTCTCGGAGCTCGGAGTTCCCTCTCAGGCCTTGTGTCGGCTGTTCAAGTACGGCATGGAGAACATCAAGATTTCGCTCATTGGAGGGTGTGTATCTGGAGTGCCGTGCATGTGCAGTTGGGCCACTCGGCCGTGAACGAAGCTGTTGGCCAAACCAAGCCGCCGCTAACAGCGCTGGGCTCCACTCCCATAGCTGCATTGCATCCAAGATGCTTCGTAAGTGACTGCGCTTCCCAGTGCACCTGTTTTGCATGATAACACAGTGTTGTCAAGAGTCGCAGCGATGTCGTTTGCCTTTCTGATACCACACAATGACCGCTCACGCACCCGTCTGATTTGCGGGTGCAGGTTTCTTGATGATACGCAGAAGCACCAAGATATCGCAGTCGGTTCTGCCGAACAATCTCCTGCTCACGATTGTAGCAGCCATCTTGGCGATCAACACTGTGAGTGCCGTTGTCGATGATGCGGATGAGCCGCAACAACTTTGATCGAATCCACACTGATTCGACGAACTGTGCCTCTCATGCCCAACCAAGATCATCACCCTGCTCCTTGATATACTCTCAGTCCTGTCACCAGTCAATGTGGCAACAAGCGCAGATGGGCTCAGCGTCTATGCATTGTGTATGGCAGCCGATCACAGTATCAACAGCATCGTCAGCGGTCTTCAGATAGGATTCAACTCTGGAGTATTTCTGGTTTCGGCAGTGTATGCCGTCGAGCTGCGAAACTCGATCTGCTACAGGTATGCACTGAGTATGGTAGTGTTTCACTCGGTTGAGTGGGAACGACGGACATATCGATTTCTGAAGGAAGACGATGCACAAGATATGACAATTGGTGTTGAACTGCATTGAATGTACCAGTCTGGGACAGTAGATTGACCACAGACTCACATCACATCCTGTTGACAGCTATGAGGTCAAGTGGATCATGGCAAGCTCGAGGTAGGCCGTTGGCAGAGACAGAAGATCGTCGCTGGACCACTATGCCACAGCACGACCGGCACAGAATTTGGCTTGGCTCGGGACTAACCATGTGCTCCGTCGATCCTTCCAGCCTCGTCACGATGATCTACCTGCTCTTTGCGGTGTTCACGAACGTCTTTGTGTCAACCGGGATGCGCTTGGCCTTCCACTTTCTGCTTGGTATAGCGCTCGTTCCCCTGGTGGTGCCCGTCTACATGACTGCAGCATTTGAGTCTGTGTCGCTCAGATCAGGTGGAACATTTCGCAATACTTCGAGCAGCGGCCCCTCGGCGATAATGGGCATGAGCAAGCTGGAACAGATGGAAATCAGATCAAGTGTAAAATCGCGAACCGACTCGGCGATTTCAACGATGCTTTTCTCGACAGTGAGACTGTCGCGACACAGCCGAGACCTTGAACGTGGCAAGAGCGACGTTGGCATATTTGACCTCCATGTGGTGGACAAACGCATATTCATCTTCTCCCCAAGCAAAGTGGTAAGTGTCATCTTTGGCGCCACTATCTACAACCAGGGAATACATGCTCACTAAATCATCGATCATGTCGATCGCTCGGCGTGACCAGGTTTCCGTCGACCAGTCAAAGGCGGCTACCCATATCTTTGAGATTCCGTATGTGACTGTCTCGGCAGATGGGCTTCTGAGCAGCAGATCCCAAGGCGAGGACACCGCCAACACTTCCCAGGCAGAGCACCCCGACGAACTCTTCAAAATCACAGACTCCAGAATGGCCTATATTGTCGAGATAGTGCACTCTCGTGAGCTTAAAAACAAATGATTCATTGGTGTGAACGTCATGTCAGATTCAGCTCTTGCGATGTCAGGCTTACCGCTGGCTCACTGATGGAAGTGTACCAATCGGCTGGCCTGTGGTGGACCTTCGTAGCATCGATTCTGAATATAATCCGATCGATCCGCCGATTCACTTCTGCACTCGCTGCGAGGGCTGAGCATCTTTGCAGCCGTGGGTCCGATGCATTCGAGTTGGTGCAGAGATCGAATATCCTGGCTCCAAACTGAATCGGAAACGGAAGCATCACGCCGAGTAGTGGACGGCGAACCGCAATTCGATGGACAGTCCGCAGAGTGATCCCACAACGAAATGATTGGACAACTGTTGTCTGACGGTGCGCCGTGATTTCATATGTTGTTGCTCAGGTCTTGTGGACTGTGGATGTGCATCCGCAGACTCGCTCCGGAACGAGGGAACTCGTACGCAACATCGGTCATTCTACCCATCTGCCGATGCCGTTCGCACGATATCTTGCTTCAGTCGCACTGCGATTTCCATCCTATCCTGCACTGAGTCTCGCATCTGGAGCAATCTGTGCCTCGAACTTGCTCAGTGGTTTCAAGACACCAACCGGCCAGCTATGGATTCCCAGACCCTTCAAGACGCTCAGATCTTTACCTTCTTTGTCTGCATCGTGACTATCTGTTTCTCCACTCGCACACTCAAGTCGGTCAAATGGAAGGAGGCCTTCAACGTGCGACGGGGCCCACAGATCCACACCATGATGGCTCTGGCGATAATCTGCGTCGCCCTGTGCTGCACAGGCTATCTCTTGATGCTCTACGACCCCTGCTACTCCAACCCTGTGTGCTATCAACTCGTCAACTTCCTCTATGCACTTGGCGATGGCGTCGGCTCCGCTGCCACAGGATGGGCTTTCCTCTTGCGCCTGAGGGCCATGAACACCACCAACGAACCGACAAGCAACTGGCTCTTCCTGCTTGGCATCATGCCGATCGCCTACATTGCCAACGATGTGTGCTTCATCCTGAGTACCTTTGGTGTCATATCGCTCGCCCAGCTCTGGACCAACAGCGTCGGCTTCGGTCTGGCTCTGGAGGCCAATCTGGTGTGCCTGCACCTCTTGATGATTTATCGACTCTACTCTCTCAGATTCTCCATCCGCACGATTGGAAGACAGACAACCAGCAAGGGACAGCCCTCGGGTGCCACCAACATGTCCGCAGAGAAAATCAAAGCTCTGGAGCGCGAAGGCTTGACGCTGGTTGCTGCGATTGCGGCTGAAATCGTGGTTGCCATCGTCTGCATTGTCTACTCAGAGCACGATCCCACGGGCCTCATTGGGACGGTGATCTGCATTTTCATCTGGGCCGTGGACATGTACCTCTTCTGTGCCATCGACAGCTACGTCACCAATCTGATCGAATCGTCAGGGGGTGTGTCGGGCCGAAGCTCCGTGTCGGCTCAAAGCCAAACTCCAACACTCACGATGGGAGGTGTCGGCGGCCGGCCCATCCTGTCGACTGCCCGGGCGAGCGTGTGCCGATCTGGTGGCACTGGCGACAGCATTGAGACTGCTTAGCAATCAGGTTCGCTGACTCTTGGCTGGAAGGGCAATATATGGCCATGGTCCGGATGCATCCGATGATAGCCAGAGCCGAGCCACCACGGCAGCTCACTGATCACGGCAGTCTACGAGTCGAGACTATTCATCGAGAGTATTCATTGAGAGTATTCATAGAGACTGTTCTTCGAGACCACGGCCACACCGGCTCAAACACAGTCTGGACGAGCGGTCTACAGAGGGATGCAAGGATCAAGGCTCTTGAGTCTGCAATATCGATATCGAGATGCAGGCGATAGCATCCAGAAGTGTGATGGCGAACAGAGCGAAGGACAAAACATTTGTTGAAGGGTGAGGGGGCGAATGGGTGAGCACTTACTGGCCCGTGGAGCTGTTCCTGGCTTGTGAGAACAGAGGCCACGCAGGCCCATGATGATGGATGCGCCATCAGAGCTCAGAGAGTCGCAAGTATCTCACCGATCCAACATGATAATGAAACATCACCTATCGACCACCCGGAGCTTCGCTGCCCCTTGATTTGATGGCTCTTTGATGTGGGCAGTGTGCTGTGTAGTTTTAGTATTGGCGTCAGTGCGTGGTGTGCCGATGGCCTGAACTCTTACCATACGATGGCTGGACTGAGAGACTGGCTACTGATTTCATCAACAGAAACAGTACGATATCCTCGTTGTGTCAGGAGCAGACTTGAGGAGCTCACGGACAACGAGAAGCTTCTTGGAGGAACAGTGAGGGGCGAAATGATGAAGCCGAGAAGAACGAAAGAGTCAAAATGGTTGTCACTTGGTAGACCCCAAGAAACACCCTGCGACTCGATCGATGCGGTGCCTGGTTCGTGAATGAAACAGCAGCTGCCGCCGATCTGTCCAGAGCATCAGCAGGAGAATCAAACCCCCCTATTCATTGGATACCAATGGATCAAAGCCGACGCCGTTATCAAAGTCTGGAGTTGATTCCAATCACTGGAATGAAGGGAGCGATAGTATAAGAGCATCAAGCGAATCATGGATCCACAAAACGAAGAGAACGGAGAGCACCACGCAGACGGCAAATGTCTTGCGAACGAAGAATGGATTACGTATTGGTGGAAAAGGCATCACGGGGCCGGATATTTGCACGATGGAAGTTCGGTTTGACAGCCATTGGAAACGGGCAAAACGAAAATAGAGGTCCCACCGAGATTTGAACTCGGGTTGCAGGAGTCAGAATCCTGAGTGCTAACCGCTACACTATGGAACCGATATTCCGCATCGGGGAATCGAACCCCGGCCGTCTCGGTGAGAGCGAGAAATCCTAGCCACTGGACCAATGCGGATCACTTGTTAAATCAAATTATTTTCTTTGCCGCTATGATGATTCTTCCGCGGATTGTACTCTTCACGATGTAACATTGTGATGCGATCATCGTTCACATCTGCGACTCGTAAGCATCATCAAGAAAGCATAGCGAAAACGATTATCGGTAACAAAAGTGTTCGCATTGCACCAATAAGAGTTCGGTTTCCATCCCAAGTCAGACGCCGAGCACCCCGGGGTGACTGAAAGCATGAGAGGGACTGAGAAAGTGCGCAAGCCATCCCAGCTCCAACGGGATGTGCCTCGAAGCTTCACCACCAAGCCATACAACTGATCACAGACCAACAGCACCGCCTCTTTCAGCGCTACACAAATGACCGTTTATGGAGATGAGTCCCATCGCCAATTCTCAAGGAGACCTCCACAACAGAGGGAACATGGACCAGACACGGGACTGAGCATCATACTGGAATGTTGGAAAACGACAATACACCTTGTATCGCCTTCCCGGATGGACAGCCCATGACTCGACTGATCATCAGATGCTTTCGCCCAGACTCCAGAACTGTAATGGCCCATGACGACCACCTGCATCCTTCGCTTCCCTATTCTCGACGGCATTCGCCAAAGCTCACCAGTAGGTGTTCACGGAAAATGACAAAGCAAAAGTGCACGATGCCCTCATCCACGGACGCAAAGCACATGCAACTGGATATTGCAACGGTGTTGGAGAACATCAAGACAGCGATGAGGGTAAAGAGGGGATGAGAGAGAACCAAAAGTGGAGTGTAAACCGAGAAGGGTAGCAAAAAATGCTCCGCACAGGGATCGAACCTGTGACCTTGGCGTTATTAGCACCACGCTCTAACCAACTGAGCTAGCGGAGCGAGAGAATGGTTTCGTCCGGGATCGAACCGGAGACCTTGAGTGTGTTAGACTCACGTGATAACCAACTACACCACGAAACCCTGTGACTTCCAATTACACCGGCTCACTCTATGAAACGGTGCACCCTGTTTCGATCATCGAATGTTTCATCAGTGGGCCCAACCTCATAATGACCCAGGATTCCATGCATCCCACGCTCCCACGCACGCTGCGGGACTGACCGCAAGGATACCAGCGATATCAGTCGCTCAAGCCCGAAGAATGTTCCTCTGGCGGGTCGGAGGCTTCCCTCCCAAACCTGACGGAGCGTGCATAAAGCCTGGACCCAATAGTCCCAAGGTGTATGTCAACAGGAAACATGCGTCGGAATGTGTCCGAGCCAAGAACCGTCTCGAGCAGTATGTACACCCTGCGAGGATCTCCGAAGGCGTCACATACATCGACCTTGCAATCGACGCACTCCCCAAACTGGCTCGAGTGCCCGCAAGACCAGCCACCATCGACCAGGAAAAACTGAGCAAATGGCGAGCCAAACGCGAACGAATCCTCAACAACAGACCAGCGATCTGGCTGAATGTTGTGGCGGTGTTGGATGACATCGCAACTGAATGTCTGTCGTAGACGCCAATCCCTCGGATACGCCACGCACGACAGTAGGAGCCTGAGGAAGTAATGCCACAGGCATACGCCAGCACAAGTCTGGACATGGAAGTCGGAGCTGCAGATTCCAAACTGTCACTGAATAGATGAGTTCGGCAAAACTTGACATCGCCGTCCCTCCACAAACAGGTCCCCAAGGGATAGAGAGCTGCAATGATGATTGTAAAATGTCCTGGTTGGCAAAGCCAACACCTAATGCCAGAGCCAGCCAGCAATACCAGGGGTCAGAAATGGAAGCTCTCAGAGACGAGTAAGGCTGGTGGTTTGCTTCTTGCTTTATCTGGTATTATGTGGCGACAGGGTGATCCGGATTGTTCTCGTTCTTTCCAATAGTTGCAGTTCCAAAGGGAGGATCGAGTGTGGTGGTCGAGTTGCTGTTGTCGAGTCATTCGATATTGTTCTCAGTCGATCAACATCAGTGATGGATATGGGACAGCACTGCTTTGTTTAGTCGATATAATAGATGTATTTACTGTCAAATATACTGTGGGACTCTGGTGGCTGGAACGGATGATGGCAGTGCGGTTTGCTTGGCTGTTCTGCTTCAATGTTCAGGGTCGCCACTGGACTGTTTAGGAGAGGACTTTGGGATCAGGGCCACTTGGCGAGTTCTCTAAGGCAATCGACAGACCAATCGAGATCTTGGTCTGCGGACTTGCGGTACCAGGAAACAGCGGTGTCGATGTCCTCGGGGACACCCCAACCGTTCTTGTAGCAAATGCCGAGATTGGACTGTCCGTATCGATTGCCCTGTTCGGCCGACTTGCGGAACCACTCGAACGCCTCGGTGTAGGCTTTGGTGACTCCGTATCCATAGAGAATGCACACACCAACCATATTCTGCCCATACGAGTTGCCTTGGTCGGCCGACTTGCTGTACCACTCGAATGCCTTCTCGTAGTTCCTCGATACTCCTCTGCCACCAAAGTAGCAATCTCCAATCCACAACTGGCTGTCGCTGTGGCCTTCGTTGGCGAGCTGCTCGAGGATTCCTGCTGCCTTTGTTCTGTTTTGCGTGGTTCCGAATCCATAAAACAGACACACAGCCATGAGATGTCTGCACAGCCAGTCACGATTCGATCCCAGCTTGCACAGCTCGAAGAACTCGCGATGTGCAGGTATTTCGGACTTGATGTTATTCCATTGCGATGCAAGGCCCTCGGCCTCTCCGAGCTTGAATATTTCCGATTGGTTCTCTCGGATAATCTTGACGCCCTTCTGATCGTCTCGCACTGTTCCTCGGCCGAGGTAGTGCATCCAACCAAGCATGTGGGTGGCGATGGGCTTGAGGAACGGATCGGTAGACTTGGTGCTGACTTCCTGCCAGTGGTTGAAGGCAGCGACGTCGCTCTGTTTGACTCCGTGGCCGATGAGCGAGAACCAGCCTCGAAGGAAACCGATTCGGAGACGACCAAAGTCATAGCCTTGGGCAGCCGCCTTGGAATACCACTCGATGGCTGTGTCAAAGTCTTGATCGACACTCTCTCCATATTCGTAGTATAGTCCGAGGGCGACTTGAGCCTGAGGCATTCCAAGTTCCGCAAGCTCTCGATAGAGCTCGATGGCCATAGGTTGGTCTCGCTTGACTCCAAAGGCATCACGATAGCATAACGCTAGCTGGAATTGAGCCATCGAATGCTTTGCTTTGGCCGCTGTTTCCATAAGGTGGAAGATTTGTTGCTGTTGAGCTACGCACTCGGAAGGGTCCAGCGACTGCTGACCACGGAGTTCAATACTAAGCTTCCATGCCATGAAGTACGATGCGGCTGCATTGCCCCGGATGGCTTGATCTTTGAGCCAGGATCGGTCGGCTGTGCCTTGACATTCGAAGTGCAGCGAGAGGGCAATCTGGTCGCTGGGGGTAAGCCCAAACCTAAGGGACCCATCGGGACGACACAGTCCTGCCTTCTGGCACCAGCTCTGGAAGTGAGTCAGCTTGTAGCTCAGGAGAGGGCGGACACGTCTGCACACTCGGAGGAGGGTCTTGATGGTGTTCAAATCGAGGGCAAACTGGAAGCTGTCGTTGCAACAGATGATGGTGAAGATGTCTTGGATGTGTTCGAGTGAGGAGTGGATGGTGTCGGGCATCGACGAGGTTGTTCTGGCTTCAGCTTGAATTTGGTGGGTGGCGGATGATGCCGTGGGTGAAGCAGGCTCGTCCATGCTGGCCATGTTGACGGAGACAGGATGGAAGCAAGTGGGTGATGGCGATGGACAGATGAAAGTGAGGGAAGTGGCGAAGCAAGCCAAACAATGGCAAGCCATACTCTGGCCATTGACATCACACACACACATACAAGCCTGGCTCGATCCGATGGCTTGCTGGCTGGAATCGATGTTGTACAAGCACTGCCACATGCATAGCCACCTTCATCGAACATGGAATCGAATATGGAATTGAACCCACATTCCCGTCATCCAAGTTCAGATACAACTGCCGTTCCATTGAGTTTTCCATCGATACCAACACTATGGATCCAACCTGCTGCACCAAGCACCGCCAGTTCGGGTCCAAGGGGTGTTTGTGAGGCTACACCATGCCCTCGCCAAGAACGTCATCCGTACTCGCATTCTTCAACAGAATGTTACGAGCCCCATTGATGTCTCGATCTATCATCAACCCACACTCCCTGCAGTGGTACACCTTGGCCGCTCCCAGGTCCCGCTTGATGTGCCCGCACCGAGTGCATGTCTTGCTCGTGTACTCCTCCCCAACAATGCACACCCTGCAGTCAGCATACTCCCTGGACTTGTGGACGAGGGTGTCGACAAAGCGACAGTGGGCCAGCATGGCCATCTTCTCATTGACCACTCGTCCAGAGCAGTGTGCTGCCAGCTGGTGGAGGTTGAGCTTGGGGATGTAGATGACGTTGTACGTCGAGCAGAGCCACTTGGCTGCCTTGCGGTGGAGATCGTTGACAAGGCATCGGATGCGCTCGAGGATGCGGAGGGCTGCTCGACGCATCCTGTTCTTGGTGTCCCTGCCACCATTGGTCGAGTGAGATTTGGAGGCACCCCAGGCGGTGACAAGGCCGGAAGGATCGTATGTGGTGATGAAGTCACGGACGCCAGGATCGATAGAGACGACTTTCTTGGCCGTGTCCTGGGCTTGGCTTTCGCCCGGACGGACAAGTGGCTCCGGGACCACGATGTAGAATTTACCGGTCTTGGTCCGCATGATGCGAGTGTCGCAGAGGAAGGGGAGCTGCAGTCGGCGATCCTCAATGGTCCCGTCGGCACGGAGGCGGG
Source organism: Polychytrium aggregatum (assembly GCF_025602895.1). Taxonomy (NCBI): domain Eukaryota; kingdom Fungi; phylum Chytridiomycota; class Chytridiomycetes; order Polychytriales; genus Polychytrium; species Polychytrium aggregatum. The sequence continues at coordinate 908 of NW_026516326.1, read as the reverse complement.
GAAGGAAGCTCCTCTCCATCCGGCTGTGCTTGGGTGGCTTCTTGACACTCTTCATGCTTCTGGACAGCATGGGGTCGCCATCATCATCCACAGGCTGTGGAAGAGGCGGACGCAGAAGCTGCACAGGAGTGGCTTGTGCGCTGGGATGGGCCAGCTTGAGAGCATCCATGTGGTATATGTGAGCTGACGACAGATCGAGACATAAACGGCCCGCACCATGCTGTTGAAGAGTGTGATCACCGAGGAGATGCACGGATTGTGGTCGAAGGTCTAGTTGTATCAGATGAGGTATGGGATGTCTTCGCAAAAGTTTCTGGATATCGTGAGGCGGGCCGGTTGGGATGCAGGCCGATGGCGGATGCTTATGCTTTTGAGTGAAAATCCAAACCCCCATCCAGCGCATGTCACAACAGGGACACATCATCCGACTCAGGGACAGATATCAAGTCAAGGGACCAAATGGTGCGATATATTGATCATATTGAGCTAATAGGAGGAAGTTGTGGGGTCGCCGCGTCTGATGGCAGCGACCTTTTCCTCACGGAGGACTCGCTCGGTCTTGATGCGTTCGCGAAGGAGCTCGTTTTGCAGCCAAAGGTTCTTGAGTCTGAGCATTATCATTCGATCTTCGATCTTGACCGTGGTGCTCGCTGCTCTGTGGTTTCAATGACGACCTCTATAGAGACATCGGGGCTCGAAAGTCGGCGGCGAGATCGAGGAGGGAAGCTGGGCGAAGCTCTGGCACCCTCGGCAGCGGGCTCGGGACTCTGACGTGGAGGGGACTTTCTCTTCAGACGAAGGGAGTCGAGTGTCGCGCGCAAAGAAGCGAGGGGTGGAGCCTACGGGCGTCTCTGCTGGTGCTTGAGACTTGCTGGCCGAAACACCATTGACGCTACTGCAGTGCTTGG